>NW_017307448.1:162916-172293 GCF_000935625.1 Nanorana parkeri | reverse complement strand
CTCTTCTCTCCTCTTTTCCTTTACTTCCATTCAGGACTTCCATCAATCTCATGATCATCAATGGGAGTTCCTGTGTGGCAGACTGCGCGGGCGGGATGGGGAGGGGCGGTTTAAATGCCCAGCAGGGGGGTGCCACAAAGAACCTGCCACAGGAGGTGACGCCCAGCATTCCGGGGCAGAGACCACGGTGCACTACAATGACCAGCATGCCTGTACTGTGTCTTCTATGAGCCTCCATGGACATTCCATAGACATCGGCACCTTTCCTGCCGGGAGAATCGCTCATAATGGGAGTTTTCGGGGGAGCCGAGGGGTTAAAATGTTCATTTTTGTGCCTTTCCTCTTCATTATAGTGAATCCGAACCCAACAAACCTGTTACATTGTATATCACAGCTTCCGGTCCTCACACGTGGCGGCTGCGTTGGTCTTCAGGTGTCTTTTTACCTTTATTATCACTGCCGGTAACTTACTTCCTGTCCCAGGGTGACAACCCTCAATGGTACTCTATCTATGGAGGAGCAGTGTTGTCACCCTAGGGCAAGGACTGCAGAACACCTCCCTCTCCTCTTCTCCATAACATGGAGGGTGTTCTGTAGTAGACGGTGGTAGCTGGGAAGAGTGTGACCGATTGAGGCAGCACAGGCAGAGAGGACGGGACGCAGTCAGCTCAGTGGATTTTCTGGCGGGATCAACACACATTGTTTTGCATTAGATATTAGGAAACGCTAAGGGAAGTTTATTGTTGGGGTGTACATACCCTTTAAGGGTATGGACAAGCGTTGTCATGTGACAAGGGTCGGTTAGATCACACAACGCCGCAGTCATGTGACAAGGGTCGGTTAGATCACACAACGCCGCAGTCATGTGACAAGGGTCGGTTAGATCTTCACACAACGCCGCAGTCATGTGACAAGGGTCGGTTAGATCTTCACACAACGCCGCAGTCATGTGACAAGGGTCGGTTAGATCGTCACGAAACGCCGCAGTCATGTGACAAGGGTCGGTTAGATCGTTACGAAACGCCGCGATTATGTGACAAGGGTCGGTTAGATCTTCACACAACGCCGCGATTATGTGACAAGGGTCTGTTAGATCTTCACACATCGCCGCGGTCATGTGACAAGGGTCGGTTAGATCTTCACACATCGCCGCGGTCATGTGACAAGGGTCGGTTAGATCTTCACACATCGCCGCGGTCATGTGACAAGGGTCGGTTAGATCTTCACACATCGCTCTCTTCTCTCCTCTTTTCCTTTACTTCCATTCAGGACTTCCATCAATCTCATGATCATCAATGGGAGTTCCTGTGTGGCAGACTGCGCGGGCGGGATGGGGAGGGGCGGTTTAAATGCCCAGCAGGGGGGTGCCACAAAGAACCTGCCACAGGAGGTGACGCCCAGCATTCCGGGGCAGAGACCACGGTGCACTACAATGACCAGCATGCCTGTACTGTGTCTTCTATGAGCCTCCATGGACATTCCATAGACATCGGCACCTTTCCTGCCGGGAGAATCGCTCATAATGGGAGTTTTCGGGGGAGCCGAGGGGTTAAAATGTTCATTTTTGTGCCTTTCCTCTTCATTATAGTGAATCCGAACCCAACAAACCTGTTACATTGTATATCACAGCTTCCGGTCCTCACACGTGGCGGCTGCGTTGGTCTTCAGGTGTCTTTTTACCTTTATTATCACTGCCGGTAACTTACTTCCTGTCCCAGGGTGACAACCCTCAATGGTACTCTATCTATGGAGGAGCAGTGTTGTCACCCTAGGGCAAGGACTGCAGAACACCTCCCTCTCCTCTTCTCCATAACATGGAGGGTGTTCTGTAGTAGACGGTGGTAGCTGGGAAGAGTGTGACCGATTGAGGCAGCACAGGCAGAGAGGACGGGACGCAGTCAGCTCAGTGGATTTTCTGGCGGGATCAACACACATTGTTTTGCATTAGATATTAGGAAACGCTAAGGGAAGTTTATTGTTGGGGTGTACATACCCTTTAAGGGTATGGACAAGCGTTGTCATGTGACAAGGGTCGGTTAGATCACACAACGCCGCAGTCATGTGACAAGGGTCGGTTAGATCACACAACGCCGCAGTCATGTGACAAGGGTCGGTTAGATCGTCACGAAACGCCGCAGTCATGTGACAAGGGTCGGTTAGATCGTTACGAAACGCCGCGATTATGTGACAAGGGTCGGTTAGATCTTCACACAACGCCGCGATTATGTGACAAGGGTCTGTTAGATCTTCACACATCGCCGCGGTCATGTGACAAGGGTCGGTTAGATCTTCACACATCGCCGCGGTCATGTGACAAGGGTCGGTTAGATCTTCACACATCGCCGCGGTCATGTGACAAGGGTCGGTTAGATCTTCACACATCGCCGCGGTCATGTGACAAGGGTCGGTTAGATCTTCACACATCGCCGATCTAAAAAGTAAAAAAGCAAAATTTATAAAGAACAAAGTTAACATCCAACCCCCCTCCTCCCCCATCAGATAATTGCGCCAAATGTCTTCCTTATATGTGCGCAGCGTTAGTGCGTCCGCAGATCGCCCGCGGTGTCATGAAATGCCTATCTGCGTCTTTCACGGAGGGATGTGCGAGCATCTGTTCATAGAGCCGCGATCCTGCGCTGAGACGTTCCATAAAACTCATCATACGCATAACGGCCTCTTAATATTCCGCTTCTGTTAACTGCCGGCTCCACGCACGCCAGAGCAGTTGGCTTCTCCTTCTATTACTACCAGCGGACCGATCATTCCAGCCGCGTGTCTCCTACAAGCCCAGGTCCGCGAGAAAAAAAAAAGATGGCGGCGGGAGCCGAGACTTCGACCGTCCGGAATACGATCTCTGCGAAAATAATTGACTGGAATCGGCCGTACGTTGACTGGAATCGGCCGTACGTTCACTGGAATCGGCCGTACGTTCACTGGAATCGGCCGTACGTTGACTGGAATCGGCCGTACGTTGACGGGAATCGGCCGTACGTTGACAGGAATCGCCCGTACGTTGACTGGAATCGGCCGTACCCTGACTGGAATCGGCCGTACGTTGACGGGAATCGGCCGTACGTTGACAGGAATCGCCCGTACGTTGACTGGAATCGGCCGTACCCTGACTGGAATCGGCCGTACGTTGACGGGAATCGGCCGTACGTTGACAGGAATCGCCCGTACGTTGACTGGAATCGGCCGTACCCTGACTGGAATCGGCCGTACGTTGACGGGAATCGGCCGTACGTTGACAGGAATCGCCCGTACGTTGACTGGAATCGGCCGTACCCTGACTGGAATCGGCCGTACGTTGACGGGAATCGGCCGTACGTTGACAGGAATCGCCCGTACGTTGACTGGAATCGGCCGTACCCTGACTGGAATCGGCCGTACGTTGACGGGAATCGGCCGTACGTTGACAGGAATCGCCCGTACGTTGACTGGAATCGGCCGTACCCTGACTGGAATCGGCCGTACGTTGACGGGAATCGGCCGTACGTTGACAGGAATCGCCCGTACGTTGACTGGAATCGGCCGTACCCTGACTGGAATCGGCCGTACGTTGACGGGAATCGGCCGTACGTTGACAGGAATCGCCCGTACGTTGACTGGAATCGGCCGTACCCTGACTGGAATCGGCCGTACGTTGACGGGAATCGGCCGTACGTTGACAGGAATCGCCCGTACGTTGACTGGAATCGGCCGTACCCTGACTGGAATCGGCCGTACGTTGACGGGAATCGGCCGTACGTTGACAGGAATCGCCCGTACGTTGACTGGAATCGGCCGTACCCTGACTGGAATCGGCCGTACGTTGACGGGAATCGGCCGTACGTTGACAGGAATCGCCCGTACGTTGACTGGAATCGGCCGTACCCTGACTGGAATCGGCCGTACGTTGACGGGAATCGGCCGTACGTTGACAGGAATCGCCCGTACGTTGACTGGAATCGGCCGTACCCTGACTGGAATCGGCCGTACGTTGACGGGAATCGGCCGTACGTTGACAGGAATCGCCCGTACGTTGACTGGAATCGGCCGTACCCTGACTGGAATCGGCCGTACGTTGACGGGAATCGGCCGTACGTTGACAGGAATCGCCCGTACGTTGACTGGAATCGGCCGTACCCTGACTGGAATCGGCCGTACGTTGACGGGAATCGGCCGTACGTTGACAGGAATCGCCCGTACGTTGACTGGAATCGGCCGTACCCTGACTGGAATCGGCCGTACGTTGACGGGAATCGGCCGTACGTTGACAGGAATCGCCCGTACGTTGACTGGAATCGGCCGTACCCTGACTGGAATCGGCCGTACGTTGACGGGAATCGGCCGTACGTTGACAGGAATCGCCCGTACGTTGACTGGAATCGGCCGTACCCTGACTGGAATCGGCCGTACGTTGACGGGAATCGGCCGTACGTTGACAGGAATCGCCCGTACGTTGACTGGAATCGGCCGTACCCTGACTGGAATCGGCCGTACGTTGACGGGAATCGGCCGTACGTTGACAGGAATCGCCCGTACGTTGACTGGAATCGGCCGTACCCTGACTGGAATCGGCCGTACGTTGACGGGAATCGGCCGTACGTTGACAGGAATCGCCCGTACGTTGACTGGAATCGGCCGTACCCTGACTGGAATCGGCCGTACGTTGACGGGAATCGGCCGTACGTTGACAGGAATCGCCCGTACGTTGACTGGAATCGGCCGTACCCTGACTGGAATCGGCCGTACGTTGACGGGAATCGGCCGTACGTTGACAGGAATCGGGCGTACGTTGACTGGAATCAGCCGTACCTTGACTGGAATCAATCGTACCTTGACTGGAATCGGCCGTACGTTGACTGGAATCGGCCGTACATTGACTCCCTTTGGTCAGCCGAACATGTTCTGCTTGAGCCGAAGTGCAGAGGGACTTTGACTCGCTGTCGTTCGCCCCTATTCTCATATATTCACATCGGGGCCGGGCAGCAGTGAGTGAAGGATCGGCTATTCTGCTCGGTACCTCTGTGGTAGTGAGCAGAATAGAAAATATGTAAAATGAATGGAAAAAAAACAAAGAGTTGAAAAATTATTTAAAAAATGTAAATAAATATAAAAATTAAAAATTAATTATTTTAGTTTCAAAAAAGGAAGAAAAAAAAAGAACATTTTAAATATTTTTTTTTAAACGCCGGCAAAAGTAAACAATTAGGCGGAGCTATCAATGACAGCTAGCTCCGCCCAACTGTTTCCTATTGGCCGGCACCTGCCAGAGTCTTCTAGAAGGTCCCGGGCCAATGAATAAGAACTTGGTGGAGCCGGCCCTGACGTCACGTCCGGCTTTGCCCAGTTGTCATTGTTTAATGACAGATCAGCGTCGCCAGGTCATTTGGGGACGCAGAGCTGTCATTACAACTGGGCGGAGCCAGCTGTTATTTGCGTGGAGATTGGTCGGCTTTGGCTGACCTTTTTCTGCGCTTCGGCTGTCTCTTCATGGGCTATTGTGGAGGGCAGAGGCGGCCGAAGAGAGCCGAAGGATCAGCCGAATCTACGGCTGTATCCTCCGGCTCCTTAGTGAATAACCCCCTTACATATTAAAATTCAAGCACTGGCTCACCCACGACGGGGCCCCGAGGAGCCCAATATCCAGGTCACAGGGTACCATATATACATGGAGGCGGGACAGTAGACTGGTGGAGAAGATTGACGGCACACCTCCCCCTCTGTCGTCTCACAATGTTACAATGTTGGCGTCGCCGCACAGAATCGTCTCGTTACCGAGTTGTTTCTTTTCCTGACACAATCTGACTTGTCAGAGGAGGAAAGGCGCGTCAGCTCCCGCCGCCGCAGCTTTCGGGCGATTCATTATTTTGCGCAGTAGCTTGTATGGGAGCGCGGCTTTCACTCGGCGGGGGTGGGGGGAGCGCTAATTGGAAAGATTGTTTCCATTAGTGGGAGAATCCCGGAAGCCGATGTCTTTGTTTCACCCGGATCAGCGGGGGTGTCAGGAGAAAAAACCGATCCCCAGCCGCCGCTGCCACCGCCACCGCTGTGAAAGACACATCAGCCCGGAGCACCCGCTGCCATTTTTCTGCAGCCAACAAGTCCTACCTCCGATGTGGAAACAAGGCTCAGCGACTCAACCATGCCCGAAAAACATAGGGACCGGGGTGCAGAAAAATGCAGCAGGTGCTCTGGAATGAGGAGTCACAATGTGCAGTATTTGTCTGTAGCAGGACGCAGTTTGTTTGGGGGAAGGGATGAAGAACGGGACAATAATGAGTGTCTGCACCAACTGTGAAGCATGGCGGAGGTTCCTTGCAAGTCTGTTGCTGCATTTCTGCCAATGGAGTTGGAGATTTGGTCGGGATCAATGCTGAGAAATACAAGCAGATACTTCTCCATCATGTCGTACCATCAGGGAGGCGTGTGATTGGCCCCAAATATACTCTGCAGCAGGACAACCACCCCCAACATACAGCCAATGTCATTAAGATGAACAAGGGGTCCTGGAAGTGATGGTTGGGCCCCCACAGGGCCCGGATCTCACCATCATGGAGTCCTGGAAGTGATGGTTGGGCCCCCACAGGGCCCGGATCTCACCATCATGGAGTCCTGGAAGTGATGGTTGGGCCCCCACAGGGCCCGGATCTCACCATCATGGAGTCCTGGAAGTGATGGTTGGGCCCCCACAGGGCCCGGATCTCACCATCATGGAGTCATGGAAGTGATGGTTGGGCCCCCACAGGGCCCGGATCTCACCATCATGGGGTCTGTCTGGGATTACATGGAAACAGAAGGATTAGAGGAGCCGACATCCAGAGAAGACCTGAGCTCAGTCCTCCGAGATGTACCTAGGAGAAGGCAAAGGGGGGTCACCTCAAATATTGAATGGAAGGAGGCATAGGGGGGGTCACCCCAAATATTGAATGGAAGGAGGCAAAGGGGGGTCACCCCAAATATTGAATGCAAGAAGGCAAAGGGGGTCACCCCAAATATTGAATGCAAGAAGGCAAAGGGGGGTCACTCCAAATATTGATTGAAAGAAGGCAAAGGGGGGTCACCCCAAATATTGATTGGAAGGAGGCAAAGAGGGTCACCCCAAATATTGATTGGAAGGAGGCAAAGGGGGATCACCCCAAATATTGATTGGAAGGAGGCTAAGGGGGGGTCACCCCAAATATTGATTGGAAGGAGGCAAAGAGGGGCACACCAAATATTGATTGGAAGAAGGCAAAGGGGGTCACACCAAATATTGATTGGAAGGAGGCAAAGGGGGGTCACACCAAATATTGATTGGAAGGAGGCAAAGGGGGTCACACCAAATATTGATTGGAAGGAGGCAAAGGGGGTCACCCCAAATATTGATTGGAAGGAGGCAAAGGTGGTCACCCCAAATATTGATTGGAAGGAGGCAAAGGGGGATAACCCCAAATATTGATTGGATTTAGATTTCTCCATTTATTGATAAAAATAAACTCTGAACACTTTCATTTCTGAAACATTCTCACTTTACAGCACAGCTGCCGAAAACTTCTGTGCGGTGTTGTATCTTATATCTGCAGAGCGGTGATGTCACTGCTGTATAGTATATCTGATGGTGAAGGTGCTGGCACTGTAATCCTTGGTGGAGGATCAGTATGGACCCTGGCAGACCGATAGACCCGGATAGGTTCACATAAACAGAGGAGAGAGCTCTGTGGATATGATGGGGGCGGAGCCACGTGATGGAGGCGGAGCTGTTGTATGTGCAACAAATTCCACTTCCAGTCTTGTTTGGTCCGATCATCCACTTCTCCTTATCTCTAGAAACCCTGATGAAGGGGAAGCAGAGAGAGCGGGGCAACTGTGCAAGACTGGAGGGGAGGACGCAGGTCAGATAGAAGACTGAAGGGAAGGACGGAGGTCAGATAGAAGACTGAAGGGGAGGATGGAGGTCAGATAGAAGACTGAAGGGGAGGACGGAGGTCAGATATGAAACTGAAGGGAAGGACGGAGGTCAGATAGAAGACTGAAGGGAAGGACGGAGGTCGGATATAAGACTGAAGGGAAGGACGGAGGTCAGATAGAAGACTGAAGGGGAGGACGGAGGTCAGATAGAAGACTGAAGGGGAGGACGGAGGTCAGCTCTATTGCAGCCATGTTGTCTGGTATATGATGAGATCTCCTTATCTTGGTCTGATTAATCCGTCGGCGTCCCCATTTTTATGCTGCAGCCACAACGAAGGGGGTTACTGCGCTGCCTGCTTGTCCGCCATTAATAAATGAGCCCCATAGAATGCAGAACCGGCCTGCATGCAAGGAAGTCCAATCAGAATCATTCAATGGATTGCTCTTTTACATACATCTTTATCAGCTTCCATAAGTCCCTGCATAGCAGAACCCCTCCCCTCCCCCCATATCTACTCTTCATAGGGCACCTACAGTAGGGGTTGAGGGCCCGTTCACACCAGATGCAGTGCGTTTTGGCCCGATTCTAGCCAGAACGCACTGCCTCGCATTGCGGCCGGCTCACTTTTTTGTGGGGCAGGAGGGGGCGCGACGGGCCATTGAAGTGAATGGCACCGAAGCCACACCCTCCGGCCGCAATGCGATCGGCCGCACATTATGCCTGCGGTCCGCTCCGGCGCGATCGAAATAGTGCTTGCAGCACCGGACCGCAGGCATAATGTGCCTTGTGATCCCATGCGGCCAATCGCAATCCGGCCGGAGGGCGTGGCTTCGGTGCCATTCACTTCAATGCACCCCCCCGCCCCGCGAAAAAGTGAGCCGCCCGCAATCCGCGGCAGTTGTGTTCTGGCTAGAATCGGGCCGGAACGCACTGCATCTGGTGTGAACGGGCTAAGCACCGCTGCCCAGTCGGGATAAGCTCTGCAGCTTTCATTATAATACTCCCATTGATCCTGTCATGATGGTTCCTGTTATAGGGTGACAATGCTCCGTCCCTGTCTCCCAATTGTCACCCTGTCACACGGGCTTCCAACGGAGACTACACGTGGCCATTTCAACACACATTACACAGGCATGGCCCACTGTTGTCACCACCAGGAGACCCGTCCTGAGAAAATACCATGCAGCCAAGATTTCTATTTACTTAAATGTTGCCGTGTTGGCTGCATAGGTGCAATTTTGCTAAAAGAAAAGAAAGAGTCTGTTTATAACTGTTTCCACCCAAGATTCACACAACTTTCACCCAAGATTCACACAACTTTCACCCAACATTCACACCTTTTAGTTGACTTTTGTGTGCAAATGTGTTGGGTGAATCTTGTGGGGGAAAAACAGTGACATTGACAACCTATGTAACACTGTAACTGATATCTGCCAATCTCCAGCTGCTGTTATAGGACGTGGTCACCGCAGTATCCATTACAGGACCGAGCTTGTATACAGCT
>NW_017307448.1:159749-160520 GCF_000935625.1 Nanorana parkeri | reverse complement strand
TATTATGTAACATAATTCCTAAGCTGATGGAAATTGTGGTAACTGTTTGCTGACTGACTTCCAGTGTGTTTTATTGTTTATTAGGATGACTGTATGTAATGTGTTTTATATGATTATATGTATCATGTAGGATTAAAGCATTCCTCAAGTCAATTAAACTTATTTAAGATACAGCTGGCATGGAAAATGCTTCTGTTACTTTGGTGTATCTACTGAGTCTTCTGAGAGCCCTGAATCTTTGTGAATATAATATGGAACACTGTTCAGCTGTAACCTGTTCACAGGATGATTGCGCCTTAGGGTGTAATAATAATGATAATAATAATGATAATAATAATAATGATAATAATAATATTATACAGCGGGATCTGTTTCCGTATTATGAAGTGCCAGCGTCTGGTTGCCGATGTGATTATGATGCCAATCACAGGACAATTCCTGGAAATCTCATCCGACGAGCTCATTATTTATTCCAGCCGACTTTAGACGTGTTTCATTGTAGCCGCCGCGTCACCTGATCTTATTATTATTATTATTGACTGTCAGTAAATTTCCTGATGCTTTCTATAATCCGCCTTCCCCTCCCCCATTCAGCATCTCAAACTTCTCTCTCTCTCTCTCTCTCTGCTCCGACTGTCAATTGTAGCTCCCCCTTCCCTTCTTCTCCTCTCCAGCTGCCCTCCCTGCACATCTCGCGCCGTCCAGACATCACCGTTAAGGCCAACCTGATCAATTTGCATGCGTCCATTTTACTCCCGCCCCCCCCAGCCC
>NW_017307448.1:157899-159543 GCF_000935625.1 Nanorana parkeri | reverse complement strand
TTTTCGCCTTTATGGGCTCCGCCGGTCGCATTGCTCCAGAATAACATTGATCAGAAGCAGCCGTGCGACTGGCAAACAAGCAAAACGAGGGGCTGACTTTGACGCTGCTCAGTAATCTGCGCACAAGCGGCAGGAGGTGAAAGGTTGTGTGTGTGTTTGTGTGGGTGTTAAAAAAAAAACCTGGTGTGCGTTGAAAACTTAGACATACAAAAATACTGTATGCTACCAGCGTGACCCCCCCCCCCTTTCCTTACCCCATCCATGTCTCCTCCTCCTTTCTGCGTGTGTTAGTGTTGCAATCAGTATGGATTTGTTGCCGCTGCGGTTTGTTTTATATACTATAGTGCGAAGCAGCGTCATGCGTTTACGGCGCTGCTGGAGCATTATATAATGTTGAATTCTGTTACATTGTATGTCACGTTTACGCTTTGCATCTGACTCTTTTTTTTGTGTGCTTTCGGTTGATTATTCTGCAGTTGAAACGGGAAATGTCAAAGTCGTTACATTGTTGCGATTTACTGTGAAATCGAGCGGGTCAGGTTTTGGCCCCCGACCCGCTTTTGGCCCGAGAAGTGGAAAAACTGCGTTCAATCCCAATTGGCAGGTGCACGTCCTGCCGCTAATGCGCTATCGGCCATCCATTGGCACTCTGTTGAGCTGCGCACATCGGTCGGTTCTCGGCGCGGATACAAAACAGCGCCGGGTATTGTCAAAATGTATCGGAATGTTGACGCTTTGTACAGGCGCTGAATTGAGGATTAGTTGGGTGATACGGTCAACAAGTTCAGTCCTGTTGGTCCAAAAGGTGTTTTTGTTTGGATGCCGAGGCCTGGGAGACGCGGAGCTCCGTGGATGGTAACAATGTATCATGTGTAATGTATTGTTGTTATAAATGAGGATGCTCTTGTGTTAAATCAGCTTCTGTTTGATGGTTCTGGCAGCAGTGGGTCACTGTAAATAGTCTCCCGGAGAGGGGGAGGGGGATTTTTTGTTATCCAGGACGTGTTTTGATCGCAATGTGGAACGCAAGGCCTACACAACTTGCTTCTGAAATAAATAGTTTATACTTCCTTGAGTGTAATCTGAACATCTGCTTAAGGAAGGTGGGGGGGGGGGGGGGGCTAGATACCGCCCACCCTTCCCCAAAATGCAACAAAGGAGTCGGTGCCTTTGCCCAGCAATTGACATCTTCTAGGTAAACACACCTTTGGAGCACAAAGAGAAACACTTCTCAAACGAAGCCTGGCTATTATTAGATGCGCTAATATAGTTGGTCCCTCTGTTGCCATGGAAACAACATCTGCACTTGAGTTTAAAGAAGCAGTGCACTTAACTGGAGTGGGCCTATTAAAAGCCTCCAGGTTGAAGGGGAAGCCGCTTGTTTTCTGTCTGAAGAGATTGACTAAAAGTCCCGTCCGGTGCCAAACGGCCTGCTGGGACTTGTAGTTCTTGCACGGCTGGTTGCCTGAACCTGCAAAGTTTGATGAGCGTGTCCGGTATTGGCTGACTCGGTTTGCTTCTTGTGGTTTTGCCGCTTGTTCTACAACACTTAGCGAAGCGGGCAGAGCCGGTAATGGCGGCCGAGGACCCCCAAATGTGGCAAACCTGTGCTCTGCCCGTTCCCCAGCAGAATGTACTCCCCTT
>NW_017307448.1:154749-157320 GCF_000935625.1 Nanorana parkeri | reverse complement strand
AACGTGTTCTTCCCGCCCCTTGGTTGCCCCCCCCCCCCCCCCGGGCGCTCTGCTCAGCAAGAGGAAATGTCCCCAGGTAGGGAGGAGCATGTGACTCGCTCCATGTGACAGCACTGAGCCATAGTCCATAGCACTGGGAAAGCTACGACTCCAGCAATGCGTAACTTTAAATGGACTTTCCTTTTGCTCCCCATGGGATGAATGGACCGGTGTTGGAGGGAAAGGAAGGTACTTTTATGTGTCTGTGAACATGTTCCTTTGCTCTGAGTATATCAAGCAACAGATATAAGTTTTGATGTTAATTGTATGACTCCAAATTTGTGATTTGCTACAAAGTTACAATTTTGCAGTCTGATCACTGGGGGAGGGGAGACTGAGGACATGCTTCCCCCTGCCTGCAGCAGCCTGATCACTAGGGGAGGGGAGACTGAGGACATGATTCCCCCTGCCTGCAGCAACCTGATCACTGGGGGAGGGGGAGACTGAGGACATGCTTCCCCCTGCTTGCAGCAGCCTGATCACTGGGGGGAGGGGAGACTGAGGACATGCTTCCCCCTGCCTCCAGCAGCCTGATCACTGGGGGAGGGGAGACTGAGGACATGCTTCCCCCTGCCTGCAGCAGCCTGATCACTGGGGAGGGGAGACTGAGGACACGATTTCTCCTGCTTGCAGCAGCCTGATCACTGGGGGCGGGGAGACTGAGGACATGCTTCCCCCTGCCTGCAGCAGCCTGATCACTGGGGGCGGGGAGACTGAGTACATGCTTCCCCCTGCCTGCAGCAGCCTGATCACTGGGGGAGGGGAGACTGAGGAAATGCTTCCCCCCGCCTCCAGCAGCCTGATCACTGGCGGAGGGGAGACTGAGGAAATGCTTCCTCCTGCCTGCAGCAGCCTGATCACTGGGGGAGGGGAGACTGAGGAAATGCTTCCTCCTGCCTGCAGCAGCCTGATCACTGGGGGAGGGGAGACTGAGGACATGCTTCCCTGAGGAAATGCTTCCTCCTGCCTGCAGCAGCCTGATCACTGGGGGAGGGGAGACTGAGGAAATGCTTCCTCCTGCCTGCAGCAGCCTGATCACTGGGGGAGGGGAGACTGAGGACATGCTTCCCTGAGGAAATGCTTCCTCCTGCCTGCAGCAGCCTGATCACTGGCGGAGGGGAGACTGAGGACATGCTTCCCTGAGGAAATGCTTCCTCCTGCCTGCAGCAGCCTGATCACTGGGGGAGGGGAGACTGAGGAAATGCTTCCTCCTGCCTGCAGCAGCCTGATCACTGGGGGAGGGGAGACTGAGTACATGCTTCCCCCTGCCTGCAGCAGTCTGACCACTGGGGGAGGGGAGACTGAGGAAATGCTTCCTGCAAGGTAGACTGGCTGCGTATGGTAGAATGGCCACCCAAGGGATGTGCGACGCATGGCGACACGTGGCAATGTAATAACGTGTGTTGCGGTGTGCTGCCAGAAAGTGGTGTGTACGGTATATTATGACATAGTAACGCACTGCATGTTAGTGCCTTGTCCCACATTGTGCAGCACTGCGTCCATTGGCGGGTACATTCTGAATGGCACGGCATCTCACCGTCCCACTCAATGTGCGAGTTATCACATACGTGGTGTGACTGGGCGCTGAGACACCACGCAACACAGAGTGTGGCTAAACACCAATTCTTCACATCGAATGCAACACATACACTCTACATGTAAGAAAGAGGCAATATCAACACACGTACAACAAGTGCAGGGTATATAGGGACAGGGTATATAAGGACAGGGTATATAAGGACAGGGTATATAAGGACAGGGTATATAGGGACAGGGTATATAAGGACAGGGTATATAGGGACAGGGTATATAGGGACAGGGTATATAGGGACAGGGTATATAAGGACAGGGTATATAGGGACAGGGTATATAGGGACAGGGTATATAAGGACAGGGTATATAGGGACAGGGTATATAGGGACAGGGTATATAAGGACAGGGTATATAAGGACAGTGTATATAAGGCCAGGGTATATAAGGCCAGGGTATATAGGGACAGGGTATATAGGGACAGGGTATATAGTGACATGGTATATAGGGACAGGGTATATAGGGACATGGTATATAGGGACAGGGTATATAAGGACAGGGTATATAAGGACAGGGTATATAGGGACAGGGTATATGAGTATGCTAATTAGCACATATATACAATGTAGGGACAGGTCATGAACATAGCGGTGTAATGATGATGATGATTCCGGTATAATGATCAATAATCCTGACAACAAAAGCTGGTACATATAAATGTCGGGGACGGACACGGGGTGTAGAAGGCATATTGGGGTAAATTGCAGAGATTGCATGGTACTCACAATGCCCTTTTCTTGTATGTAGCGTGTATGTGGCACACACAGTTCTGGAGACGTGGCGAGTAGTCACATGTTATGTAATGTGTTGTAGGCTGGGTTCAGTCATGCGTGTTGACGTGAATTACTATGTGTGTGAATCTCCGTTGTGTTACCGCAGACTATTCATTTGAATGGGCTGATTAATGCACCCAAAATGGTACATGTGCTTATTTGGGGGGGG
>NW_017307448.1:151091-154700 GCF_000935625.1 Nanorana parkeri | reverse complement strand
GCATCGCACCACAACGCATCGTGCCTGGTGGTGTGGTGCTGCACGGCATGTCCATTGACAAGGTGTGTTGGGTTGCCATTGAGAATGAATGACACTGAAGCACTCCAACACGAGACATGAGCCACAGCATGAAAGTGTGACTACAACACCCCGCACCATACCCTGCACTTCCATGACCCCTTCTTGCATCCAGAGCGTAGGTGACACCCCTGATCTGAAGACGTGGCACGTAGTCACAAAACACGTTATATGGTTTTAATGTAACTACAACTATTGAATAGATCCTGATGTGAAATCCACAAATACCCGATGTCTGCAACACAAACAGTTGGGGAGTTTTTATTGCACAACTAATGTAGACATTTTGTTGGCTCCTTGTACTGAATGGAGGATTGAAGGAAAGATAGACAAAGCAGTATTCTCAGTGATGTCACCGGTCTCTAGTGAAGGGATAGGCTGCATTCTTAGTGATGTCACCGGTCTCTAGTGAAGGGATAGGCTGCATTCTCAGTGATGTCACCGCTCTCTAGTGAAGGGATAGGCTGCATTCTCAGTGATGTCACTAGCCATTTGGAACAGGTTTCATTTAATACATATTCTCTTTTATTTTATTTTCTTCCATGTGGATATAACGCTGGAGGAGGTGAAGTCGGTTCATAATCATTGTCATTTCATCTCCGGAAACTATGACATGTTAAAAGAAGACATGAGAGGCCTTCAGAGCTTTTCATAAAATCAAGTTTGTACTCGAGGAGAGTGCGTGAACAGGCGGCGAGGACACTTTCCTCGAAGTCGCCATTAGTTCAGTGAAGAGAGGTGGTTTGTCTTTAGTGGTATGCTCCGGGGGGGATAACACAACGGTTCTTTCAGGAACCTCGGGTCTGGCTCTGTCTTTGCGTGTTGTCGGCGTTCCTATAATCATTGGATACAAATTGTCTTATATATACTTTGTACTTGGAAGGTGAAAGTGACTTTTATCCCTATTGTTACAAAGTGTCCTTGTATAAGTTTAAACATCCTTTCACTGGAAAGTTCTGCCATCGGTGAGGATTTTATTGGCTTTACTCCTATTGTTGTTGTTTTTATGTCTCCACGCGGCCTCGGCCTTGAAGTAAATGTGAAGCAAACTTTAAAGAGATGTCTTTTATTTGGTTGTTATTTTTTTTTTTGTAGCTATAAATACAAAACTGACTCGTTTAAAGGAGAACTATGAGAGGAGTGAGAATCATCCTCATAGTTCGGGCCGACGTGTGACAGTGAGACTGTCACACGTCGGCTCAATAGATCGGGAAGTGAGCCAACACATACCGGCGCTCGCTCACTTCTCGATCCTGTCCCTGCAGAGAGCCGTGACTGTCGCTCACTTCTCCCTGCCGGGATTCCCCAAAGCTCTCCCACCCCCCCGCTCAAATCCTCCGGCGCTGACTGGGGGAACGGGCGGGGGAGGGGGCGGGTACAGCTGGCTCTGCCTCTAGATAGGCAGAGCCAGCTGTCACTCACGCAGCTGGGCGGATCTTGACGTCCACATGTCGGGATCTGCGGCATTTCAGTATACCGCGAGCTGTAGCTCCCTATATACCGATCTTTGGATGACGGGAGGACGCAGGTCTATGTCCTCCCGTGACCCATAGGAGAACTATGGGGGAAAACACTGACCTCGTAGTTCTCCTTTAAGCCAAAACCCTGTTTCCGGTTTTGATGGAGTCTGTAAATATTAGGACACCGGTCACATTTGTATTGCTATCTTTGTCCCCACGGAGAGAGATTCACTCTTTCTATTTTTCCGGGTGGCCATTGTCAGCAGATAGAATTGTACTGTTGTCACCAGAATAGAAATAGGGGTGAAATTGTCCAATGGAGGCACTTGTGAAGGAGACAAATGTCTACGAAGAGAATTCCCCTCACTTTGAAGAGATGTTCTGTCAGTTCCTGTTGAATCACCAGGACAGGAAGTGGGGAAAAATCTCTCCAGTGACACACAAGCAGCAATAAAATAAACTCACAGGAGTTTTTATTTAGGGATGCACTGAAACCGATGCCAGTATTGGTATCGGTGCCAATACTGTGCATTTTCATGAGTACTCGTGCTTGTGAAAATGCCCCGATACTAAAAACTGATACCGGCACTTTACATTTTTAAATTGATTCAGCTGCCTGAGGTCCCGCGCTTGCTGAGGTCCTTTGCGGCAGCTTTCTGGGGAACCACATGGCGCCTGTTTACAGCGCTTCCAATATACATCTCCCCTTCTGACAATCTCCACATCTGCTCCTGCTGAGACCCTTCACATCTGCCCCTATTGAGACCCTCCACATCTGCCCCTGTTGGACCCTCCACATCTGCCCCTGTTGGACCCTCCACATCTGCCCCTGTTGGACCCTCCACATCTGCCCCTGTTGGACCCTCCACATGTGTCCCTGTTGCACCCTCCACATCTGCCCCTGTTGGACCCTCCACATCTGCCCCTGCTGAGACCATCCGCCCAAGACATCAGACCGGCACCCCAAGACACAGTGGCAGCACAGAGTATGTAGCAAATTTATATACTATTCTGCATTGCTGTATAATGTATTTCTGGGATTTGTAGTCCTCTATAGCTTGTGGTACTCTGCATTGCTGTATAATGTATTGCCGGGATTTGTAGTCCTCTATAGCTTGTGGTACTCTGCATTGCTGTATAATGTATTGCTGGGATTTGTAGTCCTCTATAGCTGATGGTATTATGCTGCATTGCTGTATACTGTATTGCTGGGATTTGTAGTCCTCTATAGCTGATGATATTATTCTGCATTGCTGTATACTGTATTGCTGGGATTTGTAGTCCTCTATAGCTGATGATATTATTCTGCATTGCTGTATACTGTATTGCTGGGATTTGTAGTCCTCTATAGCTGATGATATTATTCTGCATTGCTGTATACTGTATTGCTGGGATTTGTAGTCCTCTATAGCTGATGATATTATTCTGCATTGCTGTATACTGTATTGCTGGGATTTGTAGTCCTCTATAGCTGATGGTATTACTCTGCATTGCTGTATAATGTATTGCTGGGATTTGTTGTCCTCTATAGCTGATGGTATTATTCTGCATGCAGTATAATGTATTGCTGATAATATTGGATATCAGTGTGGTCTTCTGGTGCTGTACCTTGTCCTCTTCAAGGTTTCACATATTGTATGTGCAGAGAGAGTTTTCTGCTCGCCACTGCAGTAAAGAGCATTTCTGTCAGCAGAGGTTGACTTTGCTTCAGCTTGAATCTCCCTGGTCATTGTCTGGTGACTTCTCCCATTGAAGGGTGTTGATACCCCCCCAAAAAAACCCTATTTTTGCCATTGAAAAAAATAGTAAGTAATACCGCTTTCAAACCTCAACTGGCAGGTGCTGATTTCACCTTGAAGCCTTTCCCGCTCCCCATGTGCAAAGCCATCATGAAGAAACCCCATGCATACTCAGAGCCCTCAAAAACTATATTGATTGTGCTGGTCAGGGCAAGACCCGGCCTTTATCCTCACAATCTGGTGGGCACAACCATAGAGCTACAATTAAACCCACATTTGGGTGAAACGCATTAGAGTGAGAGAATGCAGCTAGGGTCAGGGCCGGATTTAGT
>NW_017307448.1:136619-151069 GCF_000935625.1 Nanorana parkeri | reverse complement strand
GGATGGCAGGGGCGGCAGGGTTAGTTTTATTTATTTTTATTGTTTCTTTCTTTTTTATCACTTTTTTAATTTAATTAATTTTTTTTACTTTTTTACATTTTTAGCTTATCTTTTGCTTTTTTAATTTTTTTTATTCGGCGTGCAGCGTGTGTGGAGCCGTGAACAGGGCCAACTGATCGGAAGCCGATTAGGAAGCCGATCGGAAGCCGAGGTCGGGCCTCGGTGGACTTGTGGGAAATCCGGGCCTGGCTAGGGTCTTGTCTTGACCAGCGGAAGTTTTTGAAGATGTTGGGCATGCATTGTGTGCAGCCACTTCTCTTCCAAATGGCTTTACACTTTTTACATGCTTACTAGACAGTAGACATCTGCGATTCGTTTCGTTCCGAATCGAAATTCGGACATTCGGATGTATCCGAATTCCGAATTACATATATAACGAATGCAAACGAATCCGAATTTCCGTTTCCGAAATAGTAGCGGTAGTTCCGAAAAAGTAGCGGTAGTTCGTTCGAACATTCGTTTCGTGTTCGTTTCTTATTCGTTTCGTTCGTTGAAAAAACATTTCCCCCCTCAAATGTCACTTTGATGCAAACGAACGAACGAAACGAATAAGAAACGAAAATGAAACGAACGTTCGCACGAACTACCGCTACCGAATTTCGTCCGAATTCCGAATCCGAATTGACTTTCACACCCGAATCCCGAAAAACGAAATAACACAAATCCGAATTTAAAACGAAACTAAACAAATTTTTTGGCAGTGCACATGTCTACTAGACAGTTGAGTTCTCCCTCTAGTGTAGGTGTGCAGTTTACACCTCTCATTGCTTCCCTGCTCAACAAATGCTGAGATAAACCTCCTCCATCTTCAGAGTGCTTTGCTTTCAATCCATCAGGCCTGACTGGTAGACTTGACCAAGAGAAGAACAGAAGGGTTGCCCTGAGAAGAAACGCTCTGGGGGAGTTGAATGTCCATGGGCACAAGAGAGACTCTTGAGAGTAATGAGAGTCCCAAGCACCATCAGTTTGTAGAGTTGGAGGTTTTGGGCCACTTCTAGCTGACTGATAGTCTTTTCCCCTGACTGTTTCTCCATCTTTAAATAATCAAATGATTATTATTACGGATGAAGTTCAGGTTCAACACTACGATAATTCCACAATGACTCCCCGGCATCTGCAATGTGCACAAAATGTGCAATTTTGGTTGAAAAGTTTGTAGGTTCGCCACTAGAAATAAGGAGCAACATATAAAACAACCTTTACCTGGAGTCACCAGAGCCAATCATTTGAAGGAATTGATATCCCCTCCCCCTAGGGCGGGCTCACAGTAGCCACATTGTTAATGTGTGTTGGAGCTTTTAGCGAGAACTATCCGTCCTGTGTAGGCAGGGCTGGATTTTCCACAAGACCATCCAAGGCCCCGGCCTTGGGGCAGCAGGGAGTAGAGGGGCAGCAGGGGTGTGGGATTCCTATCTCCCGATGCCCGGGGCATGCAGTTCCAGGCGCCGGGCGGGTAGTTGTTTTCTACATTTAGCCCGGCTTTGGGCAAGCAGAGCTAAATGTACAGAGGGGGAAGCCGCCGCTTGTTTTGTACAAGCGATCCCGGCGATGTTGCCGAGATTACTTGTATGCAACCTGCAGGTCTGCCATTCTCCATGGGTGGGATGAGGAACCTGGCCTTGGGACAGCAGAGAGAGTAATTCCGGCCCTGTGTGTAGGGATAGATTATGCTTGGATTGATTGATTTTAATATTGGCATTGGTACATGCCCCCATGGCAGTTCCCAGCTAGTTCAGAATTTAAAGGGTCATGTCAGGCACTACAACGCAGTGATGTCACCCTCAAAAGGGTGGAGGAAGGCAGTGTGTCATTCAAGCTGCTCACCCATCTACCTTCTGTCCTTCAGATTGGTAGACAGGATCATAGCAGGCATGGCTTGGACTGTCATCTGTCTTTGTATGGGCCTGGACTGAATGGAGATGCCTAACCTGGCACTACAGGGCACAGCCAGGCTTGTGTAATGGTGAAGATGGGTGCCACATGTAGGGTCGGGTAGATATTGCACATGGGACATGACTGATTATAGGATTAGACACGTCACGGGCCGTATGTGCTGATGTGGCATTAAAACACAAGCAGAATAACCGAGGGGTAGTAATTATAGTGATGGGTAATGAGGGAGCCCATTTATAATGCTACCAATGGGACCTTCTGCTGTCATGGCTGCCGCCCGGGATGGCCTAGTTTTATAAATGAAAAACAAACATCCATTTTTTAGAGAAGGTTCCTTCATTGCACAATATGAAACCTTCCCAATGTGCTGAACAGATATAGAAACCAATATTATAGATAATAGATCAGTACGAAATGTATCCCATTAATATCTATCCTCTTTAGTACACTGCACTTGCTATGACCCTGCATACAGAGCCATATTGCTTTGCGATGGAAAACCTGGGGACAGTTTGCCGGGATCGGCCTTTAGGGATGAAATTTCTCTGCAGTAATATTTCACGGCCCCGATTGCATCTCTGAGCTTCCGCGCTCCCCTTCCTGCATAGCGCCCGCGTTATTATATCCACTTAATTTTGTTTGTTTGCATGTTCATTAGCGGGTCCCCCAGGCCGTATTAATCACCTTACATAACCCTTTCCTTGTCACATCCCGGCTACCTTGCTGTGCAGCCGGCCGCGCCGCGCGTATCTTCCTCCCCGTACAGGGGGAAAGGCACATAGTGAGGAATGCGCGGAGAAGTGCGCAGAGCGCCACGAATCATCAATCAGCCGCAGCGGGGGGACGGGGGGGCCTTCTGCTTTGTCTAATGATGTGAGAATGAGTACAGAATCTGCCCGGATTACTCCTGGGGAATAAGAAGACAAAAACTTGGCCAAAATAAACAAAAGTGATGACGCCGGGCGCCGATGTATGGATGAGTCCCAATTTATAGCTAAGAATAGGGATTACGAGTCCCTACGGGGACGTGCAGTGACGCAGGTGAGGAGCAAATTATTTCCAAAGTCGAACCCTACTTTTTTTGAGGTTTGGATAGAGAGGAGAAGGGTCACAATTTGTCCTATTGGGGAATTTTCCTTTTCTGGATTCACAACAGGAAGTGAGAGGAAGTCTCTTCAATATGAAGGAAAATCCCCTCGTGGTCACTGGAACAGGTGTCTCCATTGGAAGATTTCTTCTCTGTTCCTGTTCTGGTGACAACTCAAAGTTTGGATTTTTCCATCGCTTTATGTTTCACTGGCGGTGGTCACCTAAACAAATAGAGAGGGTGAATCTCATCGGCAGGGGAACCGACAGAGAGGACCAACCCACCTCACACTTTTGGCTTTAGATATACAGGTGAAACTCGAATAATTAGAATATAGTGCAAAAGTAATTGCAGTAAGTGCTAAAAAAGGGGCCCAAACCAAGTACTGAGTACATATGCATGCTTGTACTTTTCAGAGGTCCGATATTGTTCTATGTACAATCCTTGTTTTATTGATTGCATGTAATAATCTACTTTTTTGAGATTGTGGATTTGGGGTTCTTGGGGTTTTCATGAGCTGTAAGCCATAATCATCACAATGATGACAAATCACGGCTTGAACTATCTTGCTTTGCATGTAATGAGTCTCTCTCATATATTAGTTTCACCGCATAAGTTGCATTAGTGAAATAAATTAACTTTGCACGATATTCTAATTATTCGAGTTTCACCTGTATGCTCCTCTGCTCTGCACTCCTCTCTTCTCTTCTCCTTCCTTCTCCTATCCTCCTCTGTTCTCCACTCCTCTCTTCTTTTTTCCTCCCTTCTCCCCTGCTTTGTTCTCCTCTCTACTCCTTTCCTCTTCTCTCCTCTCCTTTTCCTCCCTTCTCCTCTCTTCTCTCCTCCTCTGTTATGCCCTCCACTACTCTTCTCTGTTCTCCACTCCTCTCCTTTCTTCTCCTCTCATCCTCTTCACTTCCTTTTTCCCTCTCCACTCGTCCCTGCTCCTCTGTTTTCTGCTCTTCTCTCTTCTCCTCTCCACTCATGTCCTCTCTTCTCCTCCTTTCTTCTCTCCATGCCCCACTTCTCATCTCCTCCCTTCTTCTTTCCTCTCCACCCCTCTCTTCTCCTTCCGTCTTCTCTCCTCCCGTCTCCTTTCTTCTGCCTCCTTCTTCTCTGCTCCCTTCCTCTCTCCACTTCCTCCCTTTCTTCTCCTCTCCATCTTTGCCTGCTCTTCTGTTTTCTGCTCTCTTCTCCTCTCCTTCACTTTTCTGTTCTCCACTCCTGTCCTTTCTTCTCCTCTCTTCTTTTCTTCTTACCTCCTCCCTTCTCATCTCACTCCTCGTCTCCTATTCTCCTCTCCCTTCCCCTCCCCTTCTCTCCTCTCCATTTCTCCCTGCTCCTCTTTTCCATACTGTTGTCTCTTCTACCCCCATCCTCTGCTCTGCTCTTTATTTCTCTCCTCCTCTGTTCTCCACTCCTCTCCTAACTTTTCCTTCTTCTTGTCTTTCATCTCATCTACCCTCCCCTTCTCTCCTCTCCACTCTTCCCTGCTCCTCTGTTTTCTGCTCTCTTCTCATCTCCTCTTCCTCTCCGATCTCCTTGCCACTTCTGTCCTCTCTTCTTCTCTCCATTCCTCACTTCCCATCTCTTTCTTTCACATCTCCTTCCTCATTTCCAATACTCTCCTCCTTTCTCTCCTCTCCACTCTTCCCTGCTCCTCTGTTTTCTGCTCTCTTCTTCTTCTCTGTTCTCCACTGCTGTCCTCTCTTCTCCTCCCGTCTTCTCTCCAGTCCTCTTTTAGCTCCTCCCTGCTCATCTCCAATCCTCTTCCCTCCTCCCGTTCTCTCCTCTCCACTGCTCACCAATCCTCTTCTCTCCTCCCCTTCTCTCCTCTCCTCACCAACTCTCTTCTTCCCTCCTCTTCTCTCCTCTCCACTCCTCACCAATCCTCTTCTCCCCTCCTCTTCTCTCCTGGATTTTGGGGTGTGGTGCACTGACCAATCAGAAGACTTACCGGATATGTTCTATAGGACGGTTGCTGGCCGGTCACTCCTTATGGCCCCCCCATGTACTGTGCAATGAATCAAACACACACATGAAATCACTCTTCTCAGATTCCTCTCCTCAAATCACTGAAAGAGAGAAAGCGAGCAGCAAAGATTTTGGCCAACCCCCGGAATCCTCTGCGTGCGCAGGGAGGATCGGCTAATGCATCTGACCCAATTTTTCCTGCTCACATGAGATGAGAAACGTTGACAGGCGAGTGGTATACGGCCAGCCGTTCCTGCTGTAGGGAATTGAAATCCCTATAAAGATCATCGGGACGCAAGGGATTGCTAAACCGATTCATTAAACTTTTATAAATTGTTCAAACAAATGAATTGATTCGTGAATCTTTTATGAACGGTTCAAACCCGTGCCATCGACTCATTAATGTTTTACAAGTGGTTACTAGAAAGCAATTTAAAACAAAAGCAACGTAATGATTAACAACCGCGCTGAAGGCGCGTCGGGTCCTCTTGGCGTTCAGTGTTTATTGTTACAAAGTTTCATTTCGGTTATTAGTTTTTGTTTTCTTTATTTCTTTTGCTCCATCCTCAGTCCGCTGCTCATTCTGTCACCTCCTGCACGCGGCATTGCGGGTCTCTCCCGGGCCGCTGTGTACTCGGCCCCTTACGGGTCTCATTGCCTCCTCATTGGTTGTAAAATATGATGGGGTCAGTAGACGTGGATAGTGGGGGAAGGGGGGGAATTATTTTAAATGTGTAGACGTCAGGCCACCGCTCATTCCGTCACCTCCTGCACGCGGCATTGCGGGTCTCTCCCGGGCCGCTGTGTACTCGGCCCCTTACGGGTCTCATTGCCTCCTCATTGGTTGTAAAATATGATGGGGTCAGTAGACGTGGATAGTGGGGGAAGGGGGGGGGGATTTTTTTAAAATGTGTAGACGTCAGGCCGCCGCTCATTCTGTCACCTCCTGCACGCGGCATTGCAGGTCTCTCCCGGGCCGCTGTGTACTCGACCCCTTACGGGTCTCATTGCCTCCTCATTGGTTGTAGAATATGATGGGGTCAGTAGACAGGAAGTTGCGTTCTAAACGGCCATGTGACTTTTTTTTTATTTATGAAGCGCTTGGTTTTTAGGGCCTTTTTCGCCTTTTTTGTCTGTTGTGGTGTGATAACGTGAACGCATGTTAGGAATCGGGATTTTGGAAGTTACGACGCATGTTTTAATGTGGCCCATTCCTGTAGAGTGCTGCCAGAACTGGATGATAAACCAGATCTACTCATTTTCTAAGTTCCTGGGCACTTCTCCAGCCACCACTGGCACTAGAAAATCTGCCCCGGTCACCCAGATGTCCTGCCCTAAATGTCTTTCACTTGACCTGTAGACAATGTGCGTTTCGTTTTGTTCCGAATCAAAGTTTGGACGAATTTACCGACAATCGGACAATCGGACACATCCGAATTTTTGAATCCAAATGCATCCGAATGTGTTTGAATCTGAATTTTCGGTTTCCGAATTTCGGATCCCTTCCGAATTTCATTCACAAACTAAACTGAATGGGACATGTGACTTTTCTGGCCAATCAGATGTGTTTTTCGGTTTAATGCATCCGAATGGGTCTGAACACAAATTTTTGTTACGGCAACATGGGAGCCATATACAGTATATACCTAGAGTACTAAAGCTGAGGATCCCAGACTCGAATGGCATTTGGGATCCCAATTTGTGAATTGCATTCGGGAGCTCCTGAATGCCATTCGGGTATGGCTGCTGTGGAACGTGTGGGGGGCTATATACAGTGTATGGCTGCTGTGGAAGATGGGATGTATATACAGTGTATGGCTGCTGTGGAAGATGGGATGTATATACAGTGTATGGCTGCTGTGGAAGATGGGGTGTATATACAGTGTATGGCTGCTCTGGGACGTGTGGGGTGTATATACAGTGTATGGCTGCTGTGGGGGGGGGCTGTATATACAGTGCATGTCTGCTGTGGATGATCGGGGGGGCTGTATATACAGTATATTATTATTATGTTATTATTATTATTATATTATTATTATTTTATTATTATTATTATGTTATTATGATGTGTATATATTGTATATGCCCCAGGTTTTGTGAAGTACCCTTATTTATATATTTATTTGTGTGTGTGTGTGTGTGTAAATAATTGGTTGAACATAATTATAGAACATATGTTATGTCTCGGGGTGTTTCTGCCTTATAATTACTACCTTTCATTGTGTTGGAGGAGACATACGTGCGATCGTCCTCATCTTATTAGTATTTTCATGTTTGATGACCTTTTTGCAGGATATAGTTTTGAGTCTATGGGGCCAGCCATTACTGCGCATTGCATGGCAGGCTCTGCCTGGTTGTGCTGCACAGTGGTTGTCTTTTACTGTTCCTCTTGACCCTTGTTGCACTTGCGCATTTCAATATTGAGAATGTCTACATACGATACTCCATGACATGAATGCCATGGTAGTCGCCGGCATGAATGCTTCAAGGAGGAAACGGAAAAATCAGAGTCATGCTGATGACTATAATGACATGGAACATTTTTGTTGCAGTTTCATATGTTTATAAGCGTTGACCTGGTCACCCAGATGACATCTCCACATTAATCATTTTGCACTTTTACGTGTGTGTAGCGCTCACCCCCGAAGGAACCGCTGAATATTGAAATGGGTTCTCCTACCTGTTGGTTCCAGCTACCGGTCCCCTTTGATCAGCAACAGCACACCGACACTCACGGACAGAACGGCTCGAGTCTTAGGGTCTTTTTAGGGTATTTATTTGTAAGTTCAATAGGAGAGAGAGGGTTTAGGATCTGTAGGATGCCATTGGAATCTTCTGAGGACAGCTTTCTCCCCTAGCAACTGCTAAGGCCGATATCACTGTGGTCTGGTACCAGGGACCAATAGTAGTAGCAATACTGCGAACAGCCAGGATGGTCCAGTAGCTTATATGGAGAAGGTTAGCTATCTCGGGACTCAGGTAAGGACCCCTGGCTTCTTCTCGAACAGATACCTGGAATAGGGTGTGGGATCTCCCTTGTGGGTCCTAGACGGACGCCCTCTGCGGTACCCCTCAACAAGCAGACTCTCCCTCCAACCCAGCTTCCATCAGGTATTTTCCTCTTCAGGATCTGGAATCTCTGTGCCCTCAGCATCTGCAACTGCCAAGGAGCACTCCAGGTTAGTGGTAGTATCTTCTTAGAACAAGGCACCCAACACCTGCCACATGTGTGGGCCCAGCAAAGTATCAGTGTATCCTAGGCCTCCAGGCCCCTCAGCACCTGCCACGTGTATGGGCCCAGCAAAGTATCAGTGTATCCTAGGCCTCTAGGCCCCTCAGCACCTGCCATGTGCTGAGGCCCAGGCCAGTTTCCTGCATCTCCACAGACCTCCTAGGGCGAGGCACCTAGGAGGAAGACGACCTCTGCACAGTGTCCCCAGACCTTTTATTACCTGCCCTCAACCATGCCTCTGAGTCATCCTACTCAGGGATTGGCTAGGGTCAGGTGCATGGTCATAACCTGAGGGTGGATCCTCCCTCACTGTATGCCAAGGCTCCCTTTTCCTCAGCAACAGGAGGAGCAATCAATCCAGCAGATTCAGGGACACCTATAGAATGCAGAGCTCTGTATAATCAGTATCCAGACTGGTTACAGTCCAGGTATCTCTAAATTGAATAGCTACATTTTAGAGGGCGCTACATGTGTTTTATGTGTATTTAGATACATTGGATGAAATATAACAAACACCGTCCATGCACAGATGTGAATTGGGCCTTAAAGGGACCTCAGTGTCAAGCTATCCGCCTGGCTGAGAACAATACTCAGCCAAATGGGTGATCTTGTCATTTCAGCAGTTGCTTTGCAAGGACAGAGCCCTAGACAAGACTCCAACCCTACTGAACACCTTTGGGATGAATTGGACCTCCATTTGTAAGCCAGGTCTTCTCATCCAACAATAGTACCTGACCTCACAAATGGGTATAAATTGTGCTTTTCCAGCCTTGGGGTGACAGTTTGGTGAAGACCCTTTTCTGTTCCACCATGACTGTCCCCTGTGTACAAAGTCAGCTCCGAAAAAGACATGGTGTGACCAGTTTGTGAAGGCCACTCAAGTTCCTCCACACCAGAGTCCCAATATCAACCTTATGGAATGTAGGGACACCTTATTGGTGTTTCATAGGAGTTATTGAGTTCAGGTGCAGAAAGCCAGCTCCATTAAGACATGGTTTGGCCAGCTTGGTGTGGAGGAACTTGAGTGTCCTGCACAGAGCCCTGACCTCAACCCTACTGAACACCTTTAGGATGAATTGGAACTCCATTTGTAAGCCAGGTCTTCTCATCCAACATTAGTACCTGAACTCCAAAATGGGTACAAATTGTGCTCTTCCAGCCTTGTGGTCACAGTTTGGGTTAAGACCCTTTTCTGTTCCACCATGACTGTCCCCTGTGTGCAAAGCCAGCTCCATAAAGACATGGTGTGACCAGTTTGTGAAGGCCACTCAAGTTCCTCCACACCCGAGCCCCAACATCAACCCTATGAAACATAGGAAGACCTTATGGAACATTGGTGTTCCATAGGAGTTATCGAGTTCAGGTTCACAAAGCCAGCTCCAGACATGGTGACAAAGACATGTTGTGACCAGTTTGGTGTGGAGGAACTCAAGTGTCCTGCACAGAGCCTAGACTTCAACTGTACTCAACAACTTTGGGATCTACGCCAATTGTGTGCTAGGTCCCCTCATCCATCATCAGTACCTGACCTCACAAATGGGCACAAACTCCACCAGACATGCTACAGAATCTTATGGAAAGCCAGCTCCATAAAGACATGGTGTGACCAGTTTGGTGAAGACCCTTATCTGGTCCACCATGACTGACCCCTGTGCACAAAGCCAGCTGCATAAAGTCATGGTGTGACCAGTTTGGTGAAGACCCTTTGCTGTTCCACCATGACTGACCCCTGTGCACAAAGCCAGCTCCATAAAGTCATGGTTGGACCAGTTTGGTGAAGACCCTTATCTGTTCCACTATGACTGACCCCTGTGCACAAAGCCAGCTCCAAAAAGACATAGTGTGACCAGGGTGGTTTGGAGGAACTTGAATGTCCTGCACAGAGCCCTGACCTCAACCCTACTGAACACCTTTGGAATTAATTGGATGATTGTGAGCCTGGTCTTCTCATCCAACATCAGTACTTGACCCCACAAATGGGACAAATTCCCACAGACACAGACAGACTGCAAAATCTTCAGGAATGTCCTCCCAGAAGAATGCTGGCTCCTATAACTGTAGAGAGGAAACAATTCTATTTAAGTGTCCAGGCTCCAACAAGACATGGTGTGACCATCTTGGTGTGGAGGAACTGGGGTCTCCTGCTCAGAACCCTGACCTCAACCCTACTGAACACCTTTGGGATGAATTGGAACGCCGATTGTGAGCCAGATCTTCTCATCCAACATTAATACTTGTGGAAAGCCCTCCAAGAAGAGTAGAGGCTGATTTAGATACAAAGGGGGCAACTCCATATTCATGGCCATGGTTTTGGAATGGGATGAGTGAAAACACTGATTGTGAGCCAGGTCTTCTCATCCAACATCAGTACCTGACCTGAGAAATGCTCTCTTGGATAACTGAGCACAAATTCCCACAGACACAATCTACAATCATGCAGAAAACCTTCTCAGAAGAGTGGAGGGTGGTATAGCCACAAAGGGGGGCAACTCCGTATTAATGACTATGGTTTTAGAATGTTGAACAAGGCCATATACTGTAAGAGTGAAGGTCAGGTATCTACAAACATTCAGCTACAGTATATAGGTTATGTTGATCTTAAGGGCAAAGGGTGAAATTCGGCACGGGTGCAATTGCAACCATCTATCCATGGAAATGATAACCTTCCTGAGTCGGGTCCCGGTGCTGGAGCATTTTCTCAGCTTTTCCAGTATGCTGTGAAATGGCCAAGTGACTACACTGTTGCCTACAGGAAGTGGCCAGAAACTGGGCATTTTTCTCATGTTTTATGTATTGCTTTCAGTTAGCGTGTTTTGTTGATGTGTAAATTGGGTGATATTCCCAGATATCTGCTTTTGGCCACAAACGTGTTGCATTGAAGAGAACCTTGCTTCCGTTCCATCTCTGCAGCTTCTATAGGCTTCTGTAGGCCCTTGACACTTCGGCATTTGACACTTTTAGAAGATGCCTGCATCCCCTCCGCATGCTGTGGTTTCATTCTCTCCCCTAGATCATTGCTGTGAGCTGTGGTGAAGTAGGGACATGTTTGGGAACTAGCCGGCACTAGCCTCACAGTTACCGGCTTTTCGTCTAGATGACTGGCTCTCAGAATACTGGGCTCCCTTCTTATTCTGCCTGCTAATTGACAAGAGTGACGCCATTCCTGTCAATCAGAGTAGGGGCCACCATAGCTGCTGGAAGGAGGATTCTGCTCTCTCCAATAGCAGGGCAAGTAGGAGACAAAGGACACCGGAGAGGGGGGTATAATACCTCTTCTATTACAGAGAACAGAGGGGAGGCGGTGACACTGGACTCCGGAGAGGGGGGTATAATACCTCTTCTATTACAGAGAACAGAGGGGAGGAGGAGACACGGGACAACGGAGAGGGGAGTATAATACCTCTTCTATTACAGAGAACAGAGGGGAGGAGAAGACACAGGACACCAGAGAGGGGACTATAATACCTCTTCTATTACAGGGAACAGAGGGGAGGAGGAGACACAGGACCCCGGAGAGGGGGGTATAATACCTCTTCTATTACAGAGAACAGAGGGGAGGCGGTGACACTGGACTCCGGAGAGGGGGGTATAATACCTCTTCTATTACAGAGAACAGAGGGGAGGAGGAGACACGGGACACCGGAGAGGGGGGTATAATACCTCTTCTATTACAGAGAACAGAGGGGAGGAGGAGAAACAGGACACCGGAGAGGGGGGTATAATACCTCTTATATTACAGAGAACAGAGGGGAGGAGGAGACACGGGACACCGGAGAGGGGGTATAATACCTCTTCTATTACAGAGAACAGAGGGGAGGAGGAGACACAGGACACCGGAGAGGGGGGTATAATACCTCTTATATTGTAGTGGAATGTAGTTCACATTTGTTTAGGGACCTTCCCCGGTCTCTTTGTATCGTTCACACCTGGTTATAAATGATTTGTAACATTTGAAATAACAAGGAACAATTCCGTTTGAGGTTTTCGAGCCCTCTGGCACTATACATTTTTTTCCCCAGGCACCCGAGAATGCGTAAGTGTCAGACAATGGCGGATAACAAAGCTTTCCTTGCCATGTCAGGTAGCGAACAATGGAAAAGGGGTGCTGGGAGGAATTATTACTCCCGATGACTCCGGTGACTCGCCTCAGTCACTCCATCCTTATTTTCCACGTTCCGCCAGGATTTGGGCTCCTTTCAAACATTTTCTTTGACATTACGGCGCGGCCACATGCGGCGTAATGGTTGTGAGTTTTGTGTTTCCACCGCGCCTGCCGAGTTTGTCAGCAAAGCTTGACATGTCAGCTCTGAGCCATGTGTCCATTTTCTGTGTTTACTGCCCTCAAGTTTTCCATTACCGGGTAGAAAATATTTAAAGGTGAACTCCGGGATAAACGAACATTGTCCTCATACCAGAGTCATGTGTATTTCTTCCAGATCTGTGCAGTAATCCAGTCTGAGACTTGTAGCTTCCTGTAATAAAGACCAGTAACTGCTGCTCTCTCTCCTTGTGAAGGGTGACTGGTCTTGTCTCCGCCCCTCCTGTAATAAAGACCGGTCACTGCTGCTCTCTCTTCTTGTACAGGGTGACTGGTCTTGTCTCCACCCCCCTCCTGTAATAAAGACCGCTCACTGCTGCTCTCTCCTTGTGCAGGGTGACTGGTCTTGTCTCCACCCCCCTCCTGTAATAAAGACCGCTCACTGCTGCTCTCTCCTTGTGCAGGGTGACTGGTCTTGTCTCCACCCCCCTCCTGTAATAAAGACCGCTCACTGCTGCTCTCTCCTTGTGCAGGGTGACTGGTCTTGTCTCCGCCCCCTCCTGTAATAAAGACCGGTCACTGCAGCTCTCTCTCCTTGTGCAGGGTGACTGGTCTTGTCTCCGCCCCCTCCTGTAATAAACACTGCTCACTGCAGCTCTCCCTCCTTGTGCAGGGTGACTGGTCTTGTCTCTGTCCCCTCCTGTAGTTTTCTGCATGCAGCCTCTAGTGGGTGGAGCCTGCTGTTCAGCTTTAAAGGGCACTAAAATCTACACGAATGGGTCACTGTATGCAGAAAGGTTTAATAACATTCCCGAGACAAAGTTGCCACATTGGCAAAGAAAGTTGAACTCATGTGGAAGTCTTTATATATTGGTGCATTGATTTTTTTTTGATATTTCCTAATTATAGTAAAAAATAAAAACCCCAGTGGTGATTAAATACCACCGAAATAAAGCTCTATCTGTCCCCAAAAAATGGTATAAAATTCATTTCAGTACAGCGTTGCATGACGGAATAAACGTCAGTCAAAGTACCGCAGCGCTGAATACTGAAAAATGGCCTGGCCAGGAAGGGGGTCTAAACACCTGGTCTTGAAGTGGTTAAAGAAGAACTGAGTTCGTTTTTTTTTTTACATGGGGCTCTCTCCCAAAATTCCTACCACACCTTAAGGGTCTGGTATTGTTTGGGAGGGAGAACCGCACACTTTTTTTTTTTCTCTATAAATGTCATTTTTCTGCAGCAGGTTCTATACATCGTCCAGATCCCCCACTTCACAGGCAGGTTAAGGGGACCCCCCAGGCACCATATTAAAACATATTTCATTTTTTATTGTTACCCTTTAAGTGATGTTAAAATCACCGCTCCCATAAAAACTGTATTTTTTAAAAGTGTTTTTTAAATTGATTCCTGTCCCCAAGGCAGTACCCGGATCCCCATACATGTCCCCCAGGGCAGTACCCGGATCCCCATACATGTCCCCCAGGGCAGTACCCAGATCCCCTTACACCTTTTATGGCCAATAAATTGCATATAAGCCTTCAAAATTTGGACATTTGATTTTCTGAGTTCTGGTCCCATAGACTATCAGTTAGAACTTTTTCCATGTTCTAAAGTTCAAACTCGAACCAACATCAGGTGTGTTCGGCCCGTCACTAGTCTTGTTGTGAACGAACTCCCTGTTCTTTGGTTTGGGCTTTAGACACCTAGATTTCAAATGACCCCCTGCCCAACCCCCCCCCAGATTTTAGGGGTGCCCTGTTTGTGCTGAGGGCAGCCGTTGTGCCCCATATAGATCTGATTCCACCTTCTTTAGCTGCTATCTGTTGATGAGTGAAATCCTTCATTCCTCGCTCCATCAAAAACTACCAGATAGAAGACAGAAGATAGAAGTCTGTCATGTCTTGCTGGTACTTGGCTGTCTGTAGTTTTTATTTGATTGATATTTC
>NW_017307448.1:127862-136605 GCF_000935625.1 Nanorana parkeri | reverse complement strand
AGCCGCCTCCCAGGGAGTTCCTGTAACAACGCGCCCCTTTTATGTCCCCACTGCGGTGAAACAAATTCCCCCATCGACTGAAACATAATTGTCTTCCTGTGTACGAAGTGGAGATGATACACGATAAATCCTTCTCTCCTCTTCGTGTGGTATGCGGGAAGCTCAGGGAAGTTTGGGGGGGAATCAATAGAAATTCAATAAGCCGGTTTCAGACAAAACAAACAAAAAAAAGAACTCCATTGAGATGTATTACAGGAAGACGATTTATACCACTTGTCTGTTATTATGGGTTATTACGCCGAGGCTCTGTCTGCCATACCTCAGTGTCAGAAGCCACATTTGTAGCAGCACAATGAAGAAAAAGTTAGCGGCGGGTTAAAGCCCAACTCCGGGCACAGGAAAACCTACCATCAGTTATACATTGCATTTCCTGAAGAGCAACACCCCCATCATGCTGGCAAATTTTATCATTTACATTAGTAACACTCCCGCTGTACTTCCGGGTCGCTCAGACGCTATACTAAGTGGTCAAAAGTTATTGGGCCCCTGACCATTAAACCTATGTGAGCTTGTTGGACATCCCATCCAAAATCATGGCCATTAATATGGAGTTGGCCTCCCTTTATGACTACAACATCCTCCACTCTTCTGAGAAGGTTTTCTGCATGATTGTAGATTGTGTCTGTGGGAATTTGTGCTCAGTTATCCAAGAGAGCATTTCTCAGGTCAGGTACTGATGTTGGATGAGAAGACCTGGCTCACAATCAGTGTTTTCACTCATCCCATTCCAAAACCATGGCCATTAATATTTGCCCCCTTTGTATCTAAATCAGCCTCTACTCTTCTTGGAGGGCTTTCCACAAGTATTAATGTTGGATGAGAAGATCTGGCTCTCAATCGGCGTTCCAATTCATCCCAAAGGTGTTCAGTAGGGTTGAGGTCAGGGTTCTGAGCAGGAGACCCCAGTTCCTCCACACCAAGATGGTCACACCATGTCTTGTTGGAGCCTGGACACTTAAATGGAATTGTTTCCTCTCTACAGCTATAGCAGCCAGCACTCTTCTGGGAGGACATTCCTGAAGATTTTGCAGTCTGTCTGTGTCTGTGGGAATTTGTCCCATTTGTGGGGTCAAGTACTGATGTTGGATGAGAAGACCAGGCTCACAATCATCCAATTCATTCCAAAGGTGTTCAGTAGGGTTGAGGTCAGGGCTCTGTGCAGGACATTCAAGTTCCTCCAAACCACCCTGGTCACACTATGTCTTTTTGGAGCTGGCTTTGTGCACAGGGGTCAGTCATAGTGGAACAGATAAGGGTCTTCACCAAACTGGTCCAACCATGACTTTATGGAGCTGGCTTTGTGCACAGGGGTCAGTCATGGTGGAACAGCAAAGGGTCTTCACAGAACTGGTCACACCATGACTTTATGGAGCTGGCTTTGTGCACAGGGGTCAGTCATGGTGGACCAGATAAGGGTCTTCACCGAACTGGTCACACCATGACTTTATGCAGCTGGCTTTGTGCATAGGGGTCAGTCATGGTGGAACAGCAAAGGGTCTTCACAGAACTGGTCACACCATGTCTTTATGGAGCTGGCTTTGTGCACAGGGGTCAGTCATGGTGGAACAGAAAAGGGTCTTCACAGAACTAGTCACACCATGTCTTTATGGAGCTGGCTTTGTGCACAGGGGTCAGTCATGGTGGAACAGCAAAGGGTCTTCACAGAACTGGTCACACCATGACTTTATGGAACTGGCTTTGTGCACAGGGGTCAGTCATGGTGGACCAGATAATGGTCTTCACCAAACTGGTCACACCATGACTTTATGCAGCTGGCTTTGTGCACAGGGGTCAGTCATGGTGGAACAGCAAAGGGTCTTCACAGAACTGGTCACACCATGTCTTTATGGAGCTGGCTTTGTGCACAGGGGTCAGTCATGGTGGAACAGAAAAGGGTCTTCACAGAACTAGTCACACCATGTCTTTATGGAGCTGGCTTTGTGCACAGGGGTCAGTCATGGTGGAACAGCAAAGGGTCTTCACAGAACTGGTCACACCATGACTTTATGGAACTGGCTTTGTGCATAGGGGTCAGTCATGGTGGACCAGATAATGGTCTTCACCAAACTGGTCACACCATGACTTTATGCAGCTGGCTTTGTGCACAGGGGTCAGTCATGGTGGAACAGCAAAGGGTCTTCACAGAACTGGTCACACCATGTCTTTATGGAGCTGGCTTTGTGCACAACTGGGCAGCGTTCTCCTAATTCCACCATGCCTTTGCACACATTAGTTATGTGATGTTTAATCCAAAACTTTCTGCAGATCTCTCTGCAGTTTTACATCCTTAGCATTAATAATGTGGGATGATGGACCCCTGTAGAGGGGCCTCCAGCAGATTTAACGATTCATCCAGAGAAGCAGAATTAGATTTAAAAAAAACAAAAAACAGATGTCCGATCGAGTTGAAGCTTGAAAGCCAAAAATCTCCTCATCTCCCCGTTTATCCTCTTAAGGGATTAAGAAGCACTGACGCTTCAGAAATCTAATGTCACAAAAAATAAACAACACAAACTTCTAAAGAAAGTGTGGCATGAAACTTCTGCTTGAACTCCTGGTCTTTGTTGGTTTTAACCCCTGCACTCCCTCAGAAACATCTATATGTAAGGTTCAGCTACTGAAAACCGGCTTGGTGTTTTTTTGAGTGTGGAAGTTAGAGCCCCAGATATTTCCACACAAATGTTTTTATTAGAAAAAGTCATAATTGCTACACCAGAAACTGTTATTTCTCAGAAAATGTAGCAGTCATTTGCTGTCAGACGTACCAGCGAACTAGTAGGGTGGTAAGGAACCCACTGGCAGGAAGTGGCTGATAAATCCAGAAGCAAAGTACAATTTAGGGGCAACCCAAGAGAGTAGTCAAAGTCCAGTCCGGGTCGAGGCGGGCAGCGATGGTTCAGAGGCGATAGACCAAGGTTCAGCAATCAGGAAGTACAACGAAAGGGGCAACAGGTAACAACAGGATCAACAGAGAGGCTAGGTGTTCACCATAAGGTGGAATAAGCCAGAGCTCAGGCCAGGTTTTATAGCCTGGGGAGGTAAGACCACCCCCCGGTCACCGAGGCAACCAGGAGGCTTCCCTACCCAGGAACCAATGGCAGGCGAGAGAGATGGAAGGTGTGTGCTGGGAACCTCCTCCAGCAAGGCCCACACCTGATGGCCCTAATGGCGCAGGAGCGCTACGCGCACGCTTCCGGGGATGCGCGCACAGCCTGCATACTGCGCATGTGCACCCGCCGCGCGACATGCACACCCGCAGCCCGGGCACCAGGAGTTCTACCAGGCCGGAGGGGAACCCGTGCCCTGCGCCGTGCCCGTGGTCCCCGGGCAGAGGAAACACCCCCTGTTTCCTGACATTTGCTGACCTTAAATGTAAACCCTAAACCAAATCATAACCCTCAAAGTAACCCCCGAAACCCTCACCCTCAAAGTTATACCTAAATCAAATCCCCACCTTTGACATAACCTCTAAACCAAATGCTAACCCTTAATGGAACCCCTATACCAAATCCTAACCCTTAACGTGAATAATGCCTACTTTATAATGTAACGCAACCCCTAATCCAAAGTCTTACCCTCAATGTAACCCCCTAATCCAAAGTCTTACCCTCATTGTAACCCCTAATCCAAAGTCTTACCCTCAATGTAACCCCTAATCCAAAGTCTTACCCTCAATGTAACCCCCTAATCCAAAGTCTTACCCTCAATGTAACCCCCTAATCCAAAGTCTTACCCTCAATGTAACCCCCTAATCCAAAGTCTTACCCTCAATGTAACCCCCTAATCCAAAGTCTTACCCTCAATGTAACCCCCTAATCCAAAGTCTTACCCTCAATGTAACCCCCTAATCCAAAGTCTTACCCTCAATGTAACCCCCTAATCCAAAGTCTTACCCTCAATGTAACCCCCTAATCCAAAGTCTTACCCTCAATGTAACCCCCTAATCCAAAGTCTTACCCTCAATGTAACCCCCTAATCCAAAGTCTTACCCTCAATGTAACCCCCTAATCCAAAGTCTTACCCTCAATGTAACCCCCTAATCCAAAGTCTTACCCTCAATGTAACCCCCTAATCCAAAGTCTTACCCTCAATGTAACCCCCTAATCCAAAGTCTTACCCTCAATGTAACCCCCTAATCCAAAGTCTTACCCTCAATGTAACCCCCTAATCCAAAGTCTTACCCTCAATGTAACCCCCTAATCCAAAGTCTTACCCTCAATGTAACCCCCTAATCCAAAGTCTTACCCTCAATGTAACCCCCTAATCCAAAGTCTTACCCTCAATGTAACCCCCTAATCCAAAGTCTTACCCTCAATGTAACCCCCTAATCCAAAGTCTTACCCTCAATGTAACCCCCTAATCCAAAGTCTTACCCTCAATGTAACCCCCTAATCCAAAGTCTTACCCTCAATGTAACCCCCTAATCCAAAGTCTTACCCTCAATGTAACCCCCTAATCCAAAGTCTTACCCTCAATGTAACCCCCTAATCCAAAGTCTTACCCTCAATGTAACCCCCTAATCCAAAGTCTTACCCTCAATGTAACCCCCTAATCCAAAGTCTTACCCTCAATGTAACCCCCTAATCCAAAGTCTTACCCTCAATGTAACCCCCTAATCCAAAGTCTTACCCTCAATGTAACCCCCTAATCCAAAGTCTTACCCTCAATGTAACCCCCTAATCCAAAGTCTTACCCTCAATGTAACCCCCTAATCCAAAGTCTTACCCTCAATGTAACCCCCTAATCCAAAGTCTTACCCTCAATGTAACCCCCTAATCCAAAGTCTTACCCTCAATGTAACCCCTAATCCAAAGTCTTACCCTCAATGTAACCCCCTTATCCAAAGTCTTACCCTCAATGTAACCCCTAATCCAAAGTCTTACCCTCAATGTAACCCCTAATCCAAAATCATACACTCAATGTAACCCCTAATACAAAGTCTTACCCTAAATGTAATCCTTAAACCAAACCCTGGCCTTCGGCATAATCGCTAAATCAAATTGTAACCCTCAAAGTAACCCTTAAAGCAAATTCTCACCCTTAAAGAAATGTCTAGATCAAATCCTCACCTGGGTCAAAGGTTGATCCTCAGCGTAACCTGAAAACCAAATCTTAGCCATGAATGTAACTTCTAAACCAGATTCTCATGTATAATATAACCCGTAACCCCAAATAAAACTCACAAAGCAGCCACCGCTCATATTCCATGTCCTGTGGTCACACGGCCCCATCCCTCTTGTCGGTGCAAGAAAACCACGCTGCCGCTTCAGACCCCGTTCACGCCTCGGCGTTTCGGCATGGATCAGCCGACATGAACGATCCCTTACGTTGCTATAGGTACCGTTCATGCAACCACGCGGGTCCGTGCGTTTCGAACCACCACCCCCCGCCTGAACTGCTCCCTGCACTATTTTTGCCACGCTGATTAGCGCAGTTTTGGGCGTTTTTAATTGCATTTCGGCTCTGAAACGCATTTTAAAAATCCCAAAACCACCCTTTTAAGGGAGGCCTGGTGTGAATGGGCTCTGATACTGGTTCTCACAGACACAATTGCCGCACAGACGACCGGTATCACAAGCTGGACAATGTTTATTCTCCAAATCATATCATGCTGTAAACAAACACAGGCTCCTCCAACTCCAACATGTTTCAAACGGCTTATCCATAGAGATGAAGAGAGATTACAAAGAAAACATTGAAATAGTTCCATTTCTCCTCCTCACATATGTAACTAATGAATAGCCTCCCCTCCTTGTCTCTTGTTAACCCCTTCTCTACCAATGCACCCAAATGCATGCAAATGAGCAATCACCCTCCATCCATCCTTCCTCAATCCACACATGGTGGATCCAAATACTCGCAAAGTAACACCTAAATCAAACGTTAACCTTTAATGTAACCCCGAAACCAAACAAATCCTCAACACCACCCCTAATCCAAAGTCCTGCCCTCAATGTAAGTCCTGAACCAAACCCTAACCCTCAATGCAAATCTTAAACCTAACCCTAACCTTCAACGCAACCCCTAAGCCAAAGTCCTGCCCTCAATGTAAGTCCTAAACCAAATCCTAGCCCTTAAAGGAGAACTATGGGGTTAGGTCTTTTCATGACTGACAGCTGGCTCTGCCTATCTAGAGGCAGAGCCAGCTGTAATCGCCCCCCCCCCCCGTCATAGTTCTCCTTTAATGCAAATCTTAAACCTAACCCTAACCTTCAACGCAACCCCTAAGCCAAAGTCCTGCCCTCAATGTAAGTCCTAAACCAAATCCTAGCCCTTAAAGGAGACCTATGGGGTTAGGTCTTTTCATGACTGACAGCTGGCTCTGCCTATCTAGAGGCAGAGCCAGCTGTAATCGCCCCCCCCCCCCGTCATAGTTCTCCTTTAATGCAAATCTTAAACCTAACCCTAACCTTCAACGCAACCCCTAATCCAAAATCCTGCCCTTAAGGTAACCCCAAAACCAAATCCTAACCCTCCACTCAACCCCTCAACCAAATCATAATGGTGAGGAGTAGGGATGCACCGATACTGGTTTTTTTTGTTATCGAGTACCGATACCGGTGCTTCCACTGGCATAAAGCCGGCTTCCCAGGCAATCAGGAAGTCGGGTGGTGACCCGCTTCCTGATTTCCCAGGAAGCCAGGTCCATGTTCTCTTATGGCACTGCAGGTCAGAGAAAATTTTTCTCTCACCGGAAGTTCTGGTATCAGCGAAGGTATCTGAGCATTTGGGTATCGGCACAGAGTACTAGTAACGGTGTCAGTGCATCCCTGGTGAGGAGCAATTCGCCCTCAAAGTTTACTATGCAAGCAGTAAAGTTCTTCCATCCTGGTCTCAGTATTCTGCTCTCCCTCCTGCTCTGTATCTATATTAGAGATGAATAAGATGTTTGCCTGTGGGCGGGGAGTTTAGAAAAAGAAGAGAATGTAAAACCTTAAAGGTGTTGTTTTTTCCCCCACAGTGACTGCAGCTACGGAGGTCAGTGAAGGATTATTTTAAAGTGTATTTACTGCCTGTGAGGAATATGTGAAGGTCCATAGCCTGGCTACAGTTCTGCTTTAAAGCCAAAATAAAGCCACAGAAATATATATTCCATCAAATATACCTTGCACTTATTCCTTGTCTTAGTCTTATTTCCACTTTCCCGGCATAGCAGCTGTGCATACTAAATACAACTGAGCAGTCCAATGCCCAGTGCACTTATTATTCTGAAAGACTTGGTCCAGCACGTTCACTCTCTGATCAGACATGCCCACTCTCTGGCCAGGCACACCCACTCTCTGGTCAGGCACACCCACTCTCTGGTCAGACATGCTCACTCTCTGGTCAGACATGCCCACTCTCTGGTCAGACATGCTCACTCTCTGGCCAGACATGCCCACTGTCTGGTCAGACATGCTCAATCCCTGATCAGATATGCCCACTCTCTGGCCAGACAAGCTCACTCTCTGATCAGACATGCCCACTCTCTGGTCAAACATGCCCACTCCCTGATCAGATATGCCCACTCTCTGGTGAGACATGCCCCCTCTCTGGTGAGACATGCCCCCTCTCTGGTGAGACATGCCCCCTCTCTGATCAGATATGCCCACTCTCTGGTAAGACATGCCCACTCCCTGATCAGATATGCCCACTCTCTGGTCAAACATGCCCACTCCCTGATCAGATATGCCCACTCTCTAGTCAGACATGCCCACTCTCTGGTGAGACATGCCCCCTCTCTGGTGAGACATGCCCACTCTCTGATCAGATATGCCCACTCTTCTCTGGTAAGACATGCCCACTCCCTGATCAGATATGCCCACTCTCTGGTCAGGCATGCCCACTCCCTGATCAGATATGCCCACTCTCTGGTCAGACATGCCCACTCTCTGGTCAGACATGCCCACTCCCTGATAAGATATGCCCAGTCTCTGGTAAGACATGCCCACTCTTTGGTCAGACATGCCCACTCTTTGGTCAGATATGCCCACTCCCTGATCAGATATGCCCACTCTCTGATCAGATATGCCCACTCTCTGGTCAGACATGCCCACTCTCTGGTCAGACATGCTCACTCTCTGGTCAGACACCCTCTCTTTGTTCCCACACTACAAGGCTGTTTGAGGACACCAGCGCACAACACTGGAGGGAAGGGCAGAAGGCAGCATTTGCACCAATAGAGAAAGGTATTTGAAGGCTCGTTGAAGCACAAAATCACTTAACATGATAAAATTCAGCAGCACAGCTCAGCAAAGAGAAAGGTGCGAGACTTCAATCTCGTTGTAACCTCTGTAAGGCCTTTTTCTTGTCCGGACCTCCATCCAAATCTTGCTGGCTTAATAGAACTCCATTTTTTTTTTTCTGGAAGTAATCCTCCGAGAGACAAATAGACAAAATCCTCTGCGGAGACAAGAGACGTTGTGCTCTCATTGCAGAGAATATGGGAATTTGCATCCGTCGATGGAAAAATATTTGTCTTTTAAAGCATTACCTGCTGTTCGCACTTGTTTCTCCCGGCTCACGATCATTTGTAACGCGCAGAAGCTTGCAACGGGAACATGACTTCGGTGTCATTGCGCAATTTTATATCTTAACTAGATGACAAATAAAACACAGCTGCCGTTCCGTCTTCGCCCCCCCCCCCGCGCGTTTTCCGGGGGAATAATTCTCAAGACTTTTTTCTGTAGGGGGCGCGCGCTCA
>NW_017307448.1:126914-127787 GCF_000935625.1 Nanorana parkeri | reverse complement strand
AAAAAACCACACCGCAGGTCCCTCTTCCCCCCCCCCCCCGCGCGTTTTCCGGGGGAATAATTATCAAGCGTTATTTCGTGACGAGGCGCGGCATCACAGCCATTATCTATCTTATCTATTAGGTGACGATTAGAGGGGAGGAGAGGGAGGTGACCGCCACTGATGAATTAAAATATGTACATGTCACCGTCGCAGATGAGCAGCATTTGTCCTTTTAGATATGCAAAGCGACGCTCGTCCCTAGAAAGTGTCAGGAAATGACCGTGAAACGTGGAGTTCTTCGATACATCTGAAGCAGAGTCCTGCAGTGGGTTCGGGCTAGAGTACATTTATCAGCCGGTTCAGAATCAGAGCTCGGTTTTGTACTTGGCATGCAGAGCACGCGGAGAACTCATACCCAGTATTACAAGGCGGCAGTCTCTCGCAGTGTTCTGTAATGTGACTTTCCTTTTTCTAGCATTCCTCTGATAACTTGCAAGCAGTCTCTTGTTGTTTGGCAGAAATCTCTCCCATTTACTGGTTACTTGGGGCAATGGATAAAAAGCACTGGAACCCCCGGGGGTTGTCCTATTGGTATTAATATTCAATAGTACTGCACTCTGTGCAAAGGGGGCATTTGGACCCCTTCCAATGTCCATTGTGTCATCTTGCCAAGGTGATACCTGGTTGGACTATGTCACCTTTTGGCGAAAGTAAATAGTTCCAACAGTGGAGCGGCACATTAATATCTGTTCCCTGCCAAATGTCACTGTTCATTACCATTCACTTGATCCATTCTCATTACCATCACTTGCCAGGGCACACTGTCCCGGATTTACTCTCTCTGCTTCCCCAATGCCAGGTTCCTCGATGCACCCCCCTACCCGCAACCCC
>NW_017307448.1:126247-126797 GCF_000935625.1 Nanorana parkeri | reverse complement strand
CCCTACCCGCCAAACCCCCACCATGAAGAATGGCAGACCTGCAGGCTGCATACAAGTGATCTCGGCGACATCGCCGGGATCACTTGCACAAAACAAGCGGCGGCTTCCCCGCTGTACATTTACCTCTGCTTGCCCAAAGCAGGGCAACTACCCGCCCGGCGGCCAGAACTGCATGTCCCAGGCATCGGGAAATAGGATTTCCATTCCTCTGCGACTGCAGCTCTCCCGTCTCTTGGCAGCATTGCTGGGATCACTTGTACTAAACATGCGCCGGCTTCCCCCGCTCTACATTTAGCCCTGATTGCCAAAGCAGGGCTAAATGTAGAAAAAAAAACTACCCGCCCTGCGGCTGTGCTGCCCCTCTACACCCTGCTGCCCCAAGGCCCGGCCTTGGTGGCCTTGTGGGAAATCCAGCCCTGCTGCCTATCTCATTCAGGGCCGGATTTACTCACCCTGCTGCCCCAAGGCCAGGTTCATCAATGCGCCACCCTAGCGACCAACCCCCCCCCCCCCCAGGGAGGAAGGGAGAAACTACGGGTGCAAACAAAGG
>NW_017307448.1:116434-126056 GCF_000935625.1 Nanorana parkeri | reverse complement strand
CCCCCCCCCCCCCCAATGGAGAATGGCAGAACTGCAGGCTGCATACAAGTGATCTACAGTTTGCTGAATGAGCCAACAATTTGGTCATTTCATCTGCCTGCCAAACTTCCACCTGTGTCCTAGAAACCAGTGATGTCATGCAACCCACGCACCATGCAAGGGTCACTGGCTGCATGGTGCCTGAGCCACACAGGGTCACTGGCTGCATGGTGCCTGAACCACACAGGGTCACTGGTTGCTGGGACGGAGGAGGCACACCATAAGGACCTACGATGCTATGGGGCCTCCAGCTTCTTAGCAACTAATGATGCTATGCAGGTCATACAGCTTCACTGATCAGTAAGATGCTGATGGCACCATAGCATCATGAGTATTATGGTGTGCCCAACTGTGTCCTAGCAACTAATGAGGCTGGGCAGGTCATACAGCTTCACTGATCAATAAGATGCCGGTGGCAACATAACATCATTGAGTATTATGGTGTGCCCAACTGTGTCCTACCAACTACTGATGCTTTGCAGGTCAAACAGCTTCACTGATCAATAAAATGCTGATGGCACCAAAGCATCATGAGTATAGTGTGCCCAACTGTGTCTAGCAACTAATGTGGCTGGGTAGTCCAGCCACTAGCGTTCTAGAAAGCCTGAACAGCATCATTGGTTGGTAGGACACAGGTGGACCTGGGTTTGTGTCACTCAGATGTCCACCGAACACAGCCAGAAATCCGGGTTCCGTGAATGTCCAAGTGAAATGACCCCAGGCCAGTTCAGCCATCACCAGGGCAGCCATCAGAAATTTTGGGGCCCCTTACACGGCTTTAGGCCGGGCCCCCCCCCTCCGTGGCGCTGGACGCAGGGCTCAGAGACACGCTGGACGCAGGGCTTAGTGACGTGCTGGACGCAGGGCTTAGATGCTGCACAGCCTATCTGAGACTCTCTATGGTGGGCTCTGAAGGGGTCTCAGGTGGGCTGGTCAGGGCTGCATCCCTCCCCTCCCTCCTTTCCTTCCTTCCTTCCTAGCTCCTCTTACCTGCACACATGGCCTCCTCTGCCGCCGGACCGGCCAGAAGTGATGTCACTTCCGGCCAGTCCGACATCAGACGAGCATCGTCGCTGATGGGGCACTAGCTTGTCTCAAAGCCGCTGGAGCGGCAATGCTGGGGCCCTGCGCTGCTAGGGCCAGGCCTCCGCCTCCTCGCCCTTCACCGTCGGCCGATGTAAGCCCCCCAGGCTGCCTGGGCCCCTTACATGAGTATCGGCCGTACCCCCCTGATGGCTGCCCCGGGCCATCACTATTCTAAAGGCCAAAGGATTCCCACCGTGTCCTTTGTTTGTAATGCAAATGAATGGTTCTGAGATTGACCACTAATAGTCCAGGTGCAAATGTTTTCCCAAATAAAATCAGATGGAAGACCACTAAGGAAAGCTGATGCGTTTCAGGGGCCAAAACTCGTCCCGTTCGCCAGGACTACAAAACAAAACAACTCAATGTCTTCAGATAACAGCCTGTGAGCTGACTCTTGGGAATCCTGTCTGCGATATGTAAACTGTTCCTGCAGGGAAATGATTTTTTACAGAATTGTGTCTTGTCTGCACGTCGAAATAAAAGGTTTTTTTTTATTAGCTCGTGTGGCAGTTATATATGATTTTTATGAAGTTTTTCTCCTGTCTGCTTTCCCTTCCAGAATATGGAGAAGGTCCTCGTCCCTTCGGTCACTCTGATTGTTGGCTGTGGTGTTTCCTCGCTCACCCTTCTGCTTCTCATCATCATCTACGTGTCAGTATGGAGGTAAGTCATAATATATTGTGGTGTGACCGACTATACCAATCTTACTCAGGTTTTGCTATAGAGAAACAACCATTAATATAATTGTTAGATCTGAAGGAACCCCCACTAAAACATTATGAGGGTTATTCACAAAGCTAGCCGAAGGATCAGCCGGACTCAGGCTGATCCTTCGGCTAGCTTCGGCCACCGGAGCCCTTCGGTTCTGTAGAACTGAAGGGCTACTGTACGGACTATTTACTATAGCCCGTACAGCTCCCAAAGCTGGCCAAGCGGCTCAGCCGAGCCGAAGGCATATGCATCAGCTCGACTGAGCCGAAGTGAAACGCGAAGCCTCGCAACTGACAGCTGGGTATCTCACGACAGTTGCAATGACAGATCAGCGCCCCATGGGGACGCTGAACTGTCATTAAACAATGACAACTTGGCGGAGCCGGCCGTGACATCACGGCCGGCTTCGCCCAGTTGTTATTCATTGGTCGGGACCTGCTGGAAGACTCTAGCAGGTCCAGGCCAATAGGAAACAGTTGAGTAGAGCTAGCTGTCACTTCTAGCTCCGCCGAATTGTTTCTTTCTTTTTTTTATTTTTTCAATCATTTTTATTTTTTTCTTCTTTATTTTAAAAATCTTTATTTATTTATAAAGTAGGGTAGCCCTACTGCAAGGGTTAATAATAATTTCCCCCAGAGTTCTGCTTTAAGTGCTTATATGCTAACGTTAGATTCGCTTGTTGGAATGAGTTTGTCAGAACTGATGGCTGTACTTGGTTTTCTTGGAATGTCTTGTTGTGGAACATGGGGACAGTTGGTCTCCTCGTTCTACAGTGACATGGGGGCAGTTGGTCTCCTCGTTCTACAGTGACACGGGGGCAGTTGGTCTCCTCGTTCTACAGTGACACGGGGGCAGTTGGTCTCCTCGTTCTACAGTGACACGGGGGCAGTTGATCTCCTCGTTCTACAGTGACACGGGGGCAGTTGGTCTCCTCGTTCTACAGTGACACGGGGACAGCTGGTCTCCTCGTTCTACAGTGACACGGGGACAGTTGGTCTCCTCGTTCTACAGTGACATGGGGACAGTTGGTCTCATCGTTCTACAGTGACACGGGGACATTTGGTCTCCTCGTTCTACAGTGACATTAGGACAGTTGGTCTCCTCGTTCTACAGTGACACGGGGACAGTTGGTCTCCTCATTCTACAGTGACATTAGGACAGTTGGTCTCCTCGTTCTACAGTGACACGGGGACAGTTGGTCTCCTCGTTCTACAGTGACATGGGGACAGTTGGTCTCCTCGTTCTACAGTGACATGGGGACAGTTGGTCTCCTCATTCTACAGTGACATGGGGACAGCTCGTCTCCTCTTTCTACAGTGACACGGGGACAATTGGTCTCCTCGTTCTACAGTGACATGGGGACAGCTCGTCTCCTCTTTCTACAGTGACACGGGGACAATTGGTCTCCTCGTTCTACAGTGACATGGGGACAGCTCGTCTCCTCGTTCTACATTGAGGTATTTGGAACCCTGGAGGTCGGTGAAGCTAATAAGGAGTTGTGAGATAAGAGAAATAATGTCTCCTGTGATGATTGATTTGCTGCTTGTGACCATTCTTAAGTATGTAACATGTTTATTTTTGGGAGGGTCCTACGTGGCAGCTGTCCAGGATTGGACCTTAGAGGCCTCACATGGGTCAGATCCTTGGTGGACTTGCCACGTCTGAGGATATCTACGCACATTCATTTCTCTTCTTTGTAATCTTTATTGTTACTTTGTAACTTTTCTCTTCTAAATGAAGTCCAGACCTCCACCGTACACTAAGGTTGTTGATTTCCTTATCATTAAAGCTAAACTAACGATGAGCTCATTCCCATCTCTTCTTTTAGGTACATCCGGTCGGAGCGCTCCGTCATTTTGATCAACTTCTGCTTGTCCATCATTTCTTCGAATGCCTTAATACTTGTCGGGCAAACGCAGACCAGGAACAAGGTAGGATATGAAGGTGGAAGGGGGATTGTAGTTTACTTACCGTGGCCTCTGCACAGCCATATTGTAATACACAAACTCTGAACCTGCTGATAGGAATTGCTGACACTAGGGATGCACCGATACCGATACTAGTATTGGTGCCAATGCCGGGTATTTGGGCGAGTACTCTAGCCCGATACTGGAGCTTCCGGTATCAGGAAGCCGACCAGTGAGTCATTACACGGTGCCTGGCTTCCTGATTGGCCGGGAAGCCATCTCCATGCTCCCTCGTCACTTGTGGAGTCGGCCAATCAGGAAGCCGGGCAGAGTGTCATTACATGCCCTCCGGCTTTCCGATTGTCCAGAAAGCCGGCTTCATTCGCCCTCGTCAGAGCATGGAGCCGGCTTCCCCGCCAACAAGGAAGCCGGGCGCCATGGAATGACGTGTTGCCCGGATTCCTGACTGGCCAGCTTCTCAACCAATCAAGAAGCCGGGGCAACACGTCATTACACGGTGTCCGGCTTCCTGATTGGCCAGAAAGCTGGTTCCATGCTTCCTCATCACCAAGTGACGAGGGTGGGTGGAGACGGCTTGCCTGCTGATCGGGAAACCGGGCGGCGAGTCTCTAGATGCCGCCTGGCATCCTTAATGGGACTTCACTGCAGGGTGACACCACATACATGCCGTGTCTAAATAGATGGGATTCCTTAATGTAAAGCCCATGGAAAATACTGCACGTTAACATGCATGCAAATTATGCACCACAGATCAGGAGCATGGTGTGAAGTGAGCCTAATGCCCAGTAGCAACCTCATACTTATCTCTTCATGTGATCCTGCAAGTCTGCATGTTATGGTTTGTGATGGATTTCCGTTTAGAAAATGCCTTAAAATATATTTTTTTTCTTTCAAAATGTTGCTTCTCGCCCTCACCGTGCAGTGCTCTGTGCTGGCAGAGCTGAGGAACTGCTACACCCCTTAGAGATAGAGAGGGGGCGTGCCTGTGGCTAGTTATATTATTGAGTGCTGATTACTGAATGCATCGGGTGCTTTTTGGGTTGTGCAGTCATATTTAGACACGCGTTAAGTCTGAAGGACTATTTATTTCTGTACGATTTTGGTTTTAAAGGAGAAGTATGAGGTGAGTGAAAATCACCCAGCCTCGTAGTCCTAGCCGACCTGTTACAATGAGACTATCACAGGTCGGCTCAATAGATCGGGAGGTGAGCGAACACATACCGTCGCTCGCTCACTTCTCGATCTATCCCTGCAGAGAGCCGTGACTGTCACTCACGGGTCCCTGCAGGGATTCTCCCCTTCCCCTGTCCGATCCTTCAGCGCTGACTGGAGGAACGGACGGGGGAGGGGGCGGTTACAGCTGGCTCTGCCTCTAGATAGGCAGAGCCAGCTGTCAGTCTCACACCCGCCCCAGCTGCGCGTCTCAGTATACCGCGAGCTGCAGCTCGCAATATACTGAGCTTTGGGTGACGGGAGGACGCTAGTATATGTCCTCCCTTTACCCTTAGACGAATTATGGGGAAAAGACTTAACCCCATAGTTCTCCTTTAATTACACTCTCACTAGCTGCATATACCTTCCTACACTTCCCCACATGAGAGAGCAAAGAGAAGACGTCTTCTGTTAGCTCTAAGTTGATCGTGTCGTAGCTTAATCAGGGCTAAGGATTCCCTTCCTGCCCACATGTGATAGTGCTCAGACCTGGCATCTTAGCAGTAAGGGAGGGAGTCACATGCCCCCCCCCCCCATACCTGGAAGTAAGGCCGCATTGACCTTTATGGGCCAAGCACAGGTTCATGGTAAGAAAAGGCTCCAAAAACTAAGTACCACTTGGCGTTATCCAATAGGAATGCTGATGCAGTGAAGTCACAATGACACGCATAGATTATTCCTCCTTAGTAAATAACAGTACCAAATTGTACATTAATCCCTTCTCGCCCAAGCGCCGACCCAGAATTCTCAGCTCCACAGCAGAGGCGCTCATGTCACACACGAATGGGCTTCCTCATTGCTCCGCAGCACCCTGCTCCCTTATCTACGCGCTACATGTGTGTTCCACTAGCGCGCTCTCAAGTCCGCCGTCCATCACGCCAATCCACAGCGGATGCATTTACGACGAATACCCCCTAATTAGACAGAGCAGCCATAAAATGGAGATGGCCGAATCTGCTCTCAAGAGCCGCGGCCTGTCAGAGAGACGGGATGGCTGTAATTAACGCAAAAACACAATCAATTAACTCTGCAGCGGTATATTTCGCACGGCTGAGCGTGTTTTACTTGTTGTTCGGCAACGACAAGAAGGACCCGTGATTGACTGAAATGCTCTTAGGCTTTGGGCATGTGAGAATATAAGCAGCAATAGTCATGTGACTGCACAACGCCACCTCCAAATTTGCAGGAACGGGGGATTGTGGGAAGAGAAGTAGAAGTATAAGGCTTTTCAAGAACGTCCACTCTAGCCAAAGATCATGTGATCTTCTTCCTGGGCTTTAGGTCACATGAAGGGGCTCAGGAGATTTTACTTCTTTACTCAAAATATTCATGACTAGAAATTGCTGACTTGTGTCCTAGAGGTTCCTCCAAAGTGTATTTATTTTACTATTGATCCCCTTTAAAGGAGAACTATGGGGTTAAGGCTTTTCCCCATAGTTCTCCTAAGGGTAAAGGGAGGGCATAAACTAGCGTCCTCCCGTCACCCTAAGCTCAGTATATAGGGAGCTGCTGCTCGCTTTATACTGAGACGCCGCGGCTGAAGCGGATCCAGACAATTATGCCTGGATCCGCCCAGCTGCGTGAGTGACACCTGGCTCCTCCTATCTAGAGGCAGAGCCAGCTGTACCCGCCCCCTCCCCGTCCATTCCGCCAGTCAGCGCTGGAGGATCGGAGCGGGGAGGGGGGAATCCAGCCCCTCCCCTGTCACGGCAGAGAGCCGTGAGAGGATCGAGAGGTGAGCGAACGCCTGTATGTGTTCCCGATCTACTGAGCCGACCTGTGACAGTCTCATTGTCACAGGTCAGCTAGAACTATGAGGTGAGTGGAAATCACCCCCCTCATAGTTCTCCTTTAAGGTTAAGGGCAGAGGAAAAATTCAACACTCCTTTGACTACATGCAGCAGATCCTTGTGCCCAGCAGCAAAGTCTGATGGGAAATAATGCAAGGGTGGTAGCCATGTTGGCCCAATGGCTTTATCCTGCTCTAGGTGATTTATCTGATGGCTCAGCTCCGACTTCATGTTCACAATGTCAGGGGTCACCCCTCTGCAACCTAAAACTCCTTATCTGTAAGACAGGTTCTACCAGGGTTATTCATAAAGCTGTGGAAGGCACAGCTTTATGAAGTGAATAACCGAGTGAAGAACCGTGATAAACGCGTGAATAACCGAGCCGAAGTGAACGGAGCCAAATGATGTTCGGCTATTCACTCCGGCTCAGCACGGCTAAATTCAGCCGTACATCGGCTGCCTTCGGTCAGAGTCCCTCTGAGCCGATGTGCAGAGGGACTTCGACTCGGCCGATCCAACATCTGGATGGGCTGAGCCGAAGCTCCGGCAGCTCGCTCGCTGCCATTCGCACCCGATTCTCATATATTCTCATAGGGGCCGAACGGCAGCGAGTGAATAGCCGAATGCCGCCGAGTGGCATTGGGCTCGGCTATTCTGCTCGGTGCCTCAGAGGTACAGAGCAGAATAGAAAATCAGTGAAAAGAGTGAAAATATTTAAATAATGTGAACAAATGGTAAAATAAAAAAATTAAATAAAGATATTTTTTTTTAAAGAAAAACAATTGGGCGGAGCTAGCAGTGACAGCTAGCTCCACCCAACTGTTTCCTATTGGCCGGCAGCTGCCAGAGTCTTCTAGCAGGTCCCGGCCAACGTATAACAACTGGGCAGAGTTGGCAGGGACGTCACGCCCAGTTGTTATTGTTAAATGACAGATCAGCGTCCCCAGGTCATTCGAGGACGCCGATCTGTCATTGCAACTGGGCGGTGCCAGCGGTGAGATCATTGCTGACTCCGCCCAGCTGTCATTTGCAGGCGAACGGCCGTCCTTTGGCAGCTCGTTTGCCCCTGCTTCGGCTGTCAAGCTTTGAGTCAAGCCGAAGCATATGCCTTTGGCTCGGCCAAGCCGCTCGGCTGCTGTACGGGCTATTCACAGCCCGTACCAGCTGTGTAGCTTGGCCACCTGAGCTCTTCGGTGGCCGCAGAATCAACCGAAGAGAGCCGAAGAGAGCCGCAGGCTACAGGTGTACCCTTCGGCTAAATAGTGACTAGCCCTCTATATTTGTAATACTACATTTGTCAAAGTGTATCTAAAGTGAAACCATTTCCCGGTTTGCTCTAGTCACCGTGGTCACCCAGACAGAAGTTGACAGGAAATCCAAAAATGTACAGTTGTCCCCGGGAATAATGGGGGTCTCTTTCTTTAAAATACTGTTACGGTGACAGCAGTCTATGAAGGGATTTCCCATCACTTACAGGAGATTGGAGTGTGAAGGGAAATCTCCTCCGTGGTACAAATAAAAAAAACCCTCCGGACCATTTCCTACTTTATAAATGAAAAACCAAAATAAGTTTTGGCGAGAGATACGCTTTTTAAACGATAGTTCGATTTTGAGGTGCAATTTTGAGGTGCGAAGGAGTCCAGGGCAGCCATCAGGGGGGTACGGCCGGGTCCCTTACATGACTATCGGCTGACGTTGAAGGGCGAGGAGGTGGAGGCCTGGCCCTAGCAGCGCAGGGCCCCAGCATTGTGGCTTTGAGACAAGTTGGGCTCCATCAGCGACGATGCTCGTCTGATGTCGGACTGGCCGGAAGTGACGTCACTGGCCGGTCCGGCGGCAGAGGAGGCCATGTGTGCAGGTAAGAGGAGCTAGGAAGGAAGGAAGGAAAGGAGGGAGGGGAGGGATGCAACCCTGACCAGCCCACCTGAGACCCTTCAGAGCCCACCATAGACAGCCTCAGATGGGCTCTGCAGGGTCTAAGCCCTGCGTCCAGCACGTCACTAAGCCCTGCGTCCAGCGGCGCGGAGGGGGGGGGGCCCGGCCTAAAGCCGTGTAAGGGGCCCCAAAATTTCTGATGGCTGCCCTGTGCACGCCTTCTGTGTTTGCTCCTCCCACTGTCTTTGTTAAATTTCAGTTTATTTTATATTATGAGAAATGAAATAAGAGTTACGAAAAGACCTCCAGCCAACGGGTGACCTTGCCCATAGTATGCCACCGAAATATCGCACAAATCTAACAAACGTTGTGACGGACTGTGCACTGACACGACCTCTGTGTACCACAGGTGATCTGTACCCTGGTGGCGGCCTTCCTCCACTTCTTCTTCCTGTCTTCATTCTGCTGGGTGCTGACCGAAGCTTGGCAGTCCTACATGGCAGTGACGGGGCGGCTGCGGAACAGGATCATCCGGAAACGCTTCCTCTGCCTCGGATGGGGTGAGATCGCTTGTTCCTTCTTTGTATGTTGTCCGCATGGGGGTCCAGACCAATGACACACTGACACTTGGGGATCCAGAACAGTGACACACTGACGCTTGGGGGTCCCAGAACAATGACACACTGACACTTGGGGGTCCAGACCAATGACACACTGACACTTGGGGATCCAGAACAATGACACACTGACGCTTGGGGGTCCCAGAACAATGACACACTGAGACTTGGGGGTCCAGAACAACTATACACTGACACTTGGGGGTCCAGAACAATGACACACTGAGACTTGGGGGTCCAGAACAATGACACACTGAGACTTGGGGGTCCAGAACAATTATACACTGACACTTGGGGGTCCAGAACAATGACACACTGACACTTGGGGGTCCCAGAACAATGACACACTGACACTTGGGGGTCC
>NW_017307448.1:112622-114614 GCF_000935625.1 Nanorana parkeri | reverse complement strand
TTGGGGGTCCAGAACAATGACACACTGACACTTGGGGCCCCAGAACAATGACACACTTGACACTTGTGGGTCCAGAACAATGACACACTGACACTTGGGGGTCCAGAACAATGACACACTGACACTTGAGGGTCCAGAACAATGACACACTGACACTTGGGGGTCCAGAACAATGACACACTGACACTTGGGGGTCCAGAACAATGACACACTGACACTTGGGGGTCCAGAACAATGACACACTGAGACTTAGGGGTTCAGAACAATGACACACTGACAATTGGGGGGCCCAGAACAATGACACACTGACACTTGTGGGGCCCAGAACAATGACACACTGACACTTGGGGGTTCAGAACAATGACACACTGACACTTGGGGGTCCCAGAACAATGACACACTGATATCACTCTCTCCGTCTAATCTATGGAGACCTTTACATTAAACATCCCAGAATAATGGCCTGCTATAGAACCCCGGAGCCAGCATGTGGGGTGGATTCACACAAGACTCAGCCTGCTGCGCACATCTATTGCTCACGGCTCAATTTTCAGTGTTATGCATATTATAATTCATGAAAATGTACATGAAAGATCTCCCGGCATCGCCGATTATCCTCCGGTTCCATCTTCCGTCTCCTCCGCCGCATCACAAATAAGAATCCAGAGAGTGATAATTGTCGGAAGGAAGAGAATTTTCGGATCCCGTTAGATGATTCCGTCGCGTTGCTGAAATCATTATCTCACCTAAACAAGTTCTCAATTGTCGCTCCGCGTTCACAGAACCCAATTCCCGCCCTCGAACGGCATTCCACGGCGTCGCGCCACCCCTCAGCGACAAGGTGCTAATTGCATTTGAAATATCCCAACTCTGCGAAAATAAAAGTCCCATCAAAATCCCCCCCGAGATTCCATTTGCGGAATATTGTATCTCAGCGTTATTGCTGCTAAAAAAGTATCTTTTGTTTTACGGAGGTGATTGCATTTCATTTCTTTGTTTTTTCCTAATTGCATTGGCCGGAGGGGGGTATCAGTTAAAAACGCAGACTCTTCGTGACCCCCGACGACGCATTGTTCTTTGCAGATTTACAAAAACGAGGCAGAAGGACGGAAAATTAGCTGCGGCGGAACTTCTTTCCACAAGTAAAATGGACATATTGGATATTACGTTTGGCCGTTTTAGAGCTCTGTATAATCAGTATCTAGACTGGTTACAGTCCAGGTATCTCTAAATTGAATAGCGACATTTTAGAGGGCGCTACACAAGCTAGGCATTTGCCTAGGGCGGCACTTTCCAGGGGGCGGCAGTTTCTGCAAAGAGTCTGAATTACCAGGCAGGAGGAAGCATTCCCTCAGTCTCCCCTCCCCCAGTGATCAGACTGCTGCAGGCAGGAGGAAGCATTCCCTCAGCCTCCCCTCCCCCAGTGTTCAGTCTTCTGCAGGCAGGGGGAAGCATTCCCTCAGTCTCCCCTCCCCCCAGTGATCAGACTGCTGCAGGCAGGAGGAAGCATTCCCTCAGTCTCCCCTCCCCTAGTGATCAGTCTGCTGCAGGCAGGAGGAAGCATTCCCTCAGCCTCCTCTCCCCTAGTGATCAGTCTGCTGCAGGCAGGAGGAAGCATTCCCTCAGTCTCCCCTCCCCCCAGTGATCAGGGAAGGGGGAGATACATTCAGAATATACTTCATCTTTCCATTGTTGTGATTGAGTCGGTGTGTTTTTGTGTCTTTCAGGTCTCCCGGCTCTGGTTGTGGCAATATCGGTCGGTTTCACCAAAGCGAAGGGGTACGGCTCAGCGAACTAGTAAGTCGTTTATGTTTTACATTCTGATTTTATTTATTATAAGAGGCACATTAAGCTGAGAGAACTCCATGACGCCGTGCAGGCTCCACCCCCTCCGGGCCTGCATTTTATGAATGGGCAGCAACATGCTGGCCGCGTTATGGAGCGATCCCATACCCTCCTAACCCTGAGAGTCTCATGCTCTAGCGACTGAGC
>NW_017307448.1:111345-112561 GCF_000935625.1 Nanorana parkeri | reverse complement strand
GCGGCCTCCACCCGTCGGTGAGCGGCCTCCCAGTAATACAGCGCCGATGTTCACGCGGTGAATGCAGGGTGCTGTGCTGAAACTCCCTCTAGGGCCGCAATGGGGCACCCCGACCCCAGTGTGAGGGGTATAAGGACTCCGCCGGCGGCTCCAGTCAGCGCGCTCTGATAATCAACATAGAGAGAAGACGGTTTGGTATGCAGCGGGACGCCGTCCACCTTCATACACGGCCCCATCTAGCATACTCTCCATACTGCGCACCTGTTGCGCGGCAAGGATCATTTCACACCATCTCCCGCTTATTTGAACGTGGGGCAGACGACGGGGGGGCAAGGGTTGTTTTTTCAATGTCACCGAACACCTTTTAATGAAAACGAGAGAATAATATTTAGTCTTGAGCGTTGCGCGGCGAGCCGCGCCGCCCTGACATTGAGGGATGGCCTTCCCCGTGGCACGCAGTACCACCGTGTCAAACCTTTCCACTCGCTCGCCTTACAAATTGCCGAGAACACCTTATTTAGGTGGGAAGAATGGGCGACATTAATCTTAATACGGGAGACGCGGAGAGCGCGAGCGCGAGAATTAATTTATTAGCTGTCTTCAAGGTAGACTGAGCGCTGCTCTGCGAAGGCGAAGGCCAATCATGATTTGGTTAAGATGCTCATTCCTCGGAAAATTACTCGGTTACGTGTCCTTGGCCGCGGGCCGTGTTCTCTGCATATCTTAAGCCGACTCTTCCCGGCAGCCAGGGTCAGCGAGAAGGCACCGGCGGCCATGACAAGTGCCGGCAATTAAAGCGTCAGTTCACTTCTTACAGACCCGGGGGTGGGGGGGTGGAAAGGAACGAGGAGTGATCGGCATAACCGGGAGGTATCAGCAGTGGCTGAGCTGGAGATTTCCGGGGTGGGGGGAGGGGGGTTGCGCATGTCTTTGCCTGCGCCGCTGCCTGCCATTGTTTAGTGGCACCATATTGGTGGCTGACATTACCACTGACAGGCCTGAGAAGTGAGCCGGGTCACCGACAAAAGCAAAAAACATGGCAGTGCCGGGCAAAATCCGGCAAATTCCCGGGAATGCTAATTGTACAATCGCCGCGCAGCCTTTTTTGTGCTGCTACAGTATACAGTCCGATCACTGGGGGAGGGGAGTTGAAGGAAAGGCTTCCTCCTGCCTGCAGCAGACTGATTACTGGGGGAGGGGAGAATGAGGAAATGCT
>NW_017307448.1:86802-110847 GCF_000935625.1 Nanorana parkeri | reverse complement strand
CCACCAATATACTGATCCCCCATTACACTGCTCACCCAATATACTGCCTCCATTTTACTGCTCCCCAATATACTGCTCCCCAATATATTGACTCCATGATACTGCTCCCCAATATAGTGCCCCCATCATACTGCTCCCCATTATAGTGCCCCCATCATACTGCCCCCCATTATACTGCTCCACCTTAAAGTGCCTCCATGATACTGCTCCCCATTATAGTGCCTCCATGATAGTGCTCCCCATTATAGTGCTGGTCATCATTATAGTATTAGTAAGTACCCTCAATTGCTCCCATCAGGTCCCCTGTCAGAAGTGCTTTCTCCTTCATCGGGAAATGTGGGGGATGCGTCTGTATTAATAGAGATCCCAACCCGCCATGTTAAGGAGCGGGGAGACCCTCCTATTCAAGGATATAAAGGGGGTTCCTAGAACACTGGAGCTCATAAAGGGGTTCCGTCGGTCTGCTGAGCTCCTGCGGTGATCATTGTAGATTTCAATATATGGAATCATCACCAGGAGCCAACGGGATGCAGAATGTCATTGTCTGATGGATGTATATGAATGCCAAATAAGCACCATATGGATCCCCCCATTGGAAGGGGAACTTCCTCTCCTAGAGTTCATTGAGACGAGTCTTCTGATGTGATCTATGACAAAGCTTATGGAAGTAAAAGTTTCGGCTTATGATATTTTAATATATGAACCTGGAACCTCAAACTTAAATAAGGACACCTCATGATATTTAGAAACTGTTGTTGAATAATATACACTATATTGCCAAAAGTATTGGGACACCTTTACACGCACATGAACGTTAATGGCATCCCAGTCTTAGTCCGTAGGGTTCAGTATTGGGTTGGCTCCGCCCTTTGCCGCTATAACAGCTCCGCCTCTTCTGGGAAGGCATCCACAATGTTGGGGGAGGGGCTTACAGTCTCCGCTCTAATTCATCTCAAAGGTGTTCTATGGGGTTGAGGTCAGGACTCTGTGCGGCCAGTCACGTTCCTCCCCCACCCCAAACTCCCCCATCCATGTCTTTATGGACCTTGCTTTGTGCACTGGTGTGCAGTCATGTTGGAACAGGAAGGGGCCATCCCCAAACTCCTCCCACAAGGTTGGGAGCATGAAATTGTCCAAAATGTCTTGGTGTGCTGATGTCTTAAGAGTTCCCTTCACTGGAACTAAGGGGCGGAGCCCAGCCGCTGAAAAACAATTGGGGTTTGGGTGCAGGAGACGCTCTTTGGCGGAGGTACCCAGTCGGGGTACCAGGCGGTCCGTCACAGAGGGGCCTAATACTTTTGGCAATATAGTGTACCTCAGGGCTGGACAAATCCCAGGAGCCAGGTCACCAATGCTCCTTCAAAACTACATCCGGTGCACAACTTTTGAGGTTCTCCTTAGATGTTGGCAATGGAGCTGACTCCCATCAAAAATCCTGCTGGCTTCTGAATTCCATATTGATTTGTCCACCTCTGATGTAACTACTGTTAGGCTCTCATGATAATAAATGCTGCACGTGGAGGTATCTGAGGAATATGAATAATGTCTTATTGGGTACACGATGTGAGGCGGAGAAGGGCTGCTATGGATGGATTAAGCTGAACTGATTGCTTTGTCTCTTGCAGCTGCTGGCTGTCTCTGGAAGGAGGACTGCTCTACGCCTTCGTCGGACCGGCTGCCGCTGTTGTTTTGGTATTTTGTTTGATGAATCATAATTATATATATTTTTTAATTGTTATTATTCCTTGAACATTGTGCCTTTCATTCTGATACACTGAGAGTTGTCCTTTCTTGGATGCGGATTTGCCACGGCGGTGGCTGTGCTCAGAAGCCTCATAAACAGTTAGGGGATTAATGATCTCACAGGACGCTAATCCTGCATTCTGAATCACCACCAATAATGATTTAAGGATTATAAATTCTGCCATAATCCCTATTTCTTGGAATCACTGTTTGACTTTCTGCAAGTTCAGTATCTGACAACACGGCTCTCGGCTGTTCCTCTGCCGCCTAAGGGTTAAAATCCTCAGTGCTACTGTATAAGGAGTGCACATGTGGAACCGTGATGTCACCTAGGACAGCCGCACGGGTTTTAGCTTTCTTGCTCCCATCGGCATTGGAAAAAAATCTCAGCTTGTATCTGATCGTTGGCTTTGACCAACATGGCCTCCCGTAAGCTGGTATCTGATTGGTGGTTATGACCAACATGGCCTCTTGTAACTGCCCAGATTACCAGAAACCTGGTCACTGTGTGTCACGGTCTGGGATCAGGCTCAGAGTCCAGTAGCTGAAACAGCAGGCAAAGTCATAGTATAAGAGGCCGGGTTCGGTACACAAGCAGACGGTAGTAGTGGAGGAGCAGGCAGAAGCGTAGTCAGAGATCAAGCTGAGGTCAGTAGCCAAAGGTATCAGGTATGAAGCAGAAGACGATGATAGTAGTCTGAATCAGCAGCCAAAGGTCGGTACACAGGTAGCAGTATGAGCGGATTGTATCACAGGAGGAGCTTGGAAGCAAGATATTGGCAGGAGCTCAATAATCTGGCAAACAGGAAGTGCAGAGGCGTGGCTTAAACAGCAAGTTGAAGGGAGGAGCAGGAAGTTCAGAGTTCAGCAGAAACTAGGTTTACCTGAGGATTACACAGGAGACCAGGCAAGGGAGCTATCCAAGGTTGCTCACCATGTAGAGCCACCGCCAGACACAGCACAGGTCCTGGGTTCAGATCCGGTTCCTCACAGTGTGACTGGTGGGCACCATAATTTTCATGATATCAGGAATGACATCAGTAACATGAAATTCTGTGAAAAAGTAAGTACACCCCATGAAAACGGTTAACTTTTTGACACAATTTGAGACCGGGCAAACATGAGATCTTCATTCTAACAGAGCCTACAGGTAAAGATGATATCCCTGAATAACACAACAAGATAATTTGCCAGATTCCTCCTGCACACTCCCCTAGAAGCTTCCAATCATTGCCACCTAATCTGAAAGACACCAAAATCTAATTTCATTGATTTTGAATTAATGGTAAATCTAGGGGTGTACTTACTTTTTCTTTGTCGCAAATCTGCATTTTCATTTCAATGATGGGAATGACTAAACCAGATTAAGTTCTCATGTATGGCAACCTTTTCTGTAGGCGATATTTGAAGGAAGATCCGATGTCTGCCATTTCGAACATGTAGAAAAAGCCTATTGAGATGTAGTTATTATTTTACATCGGGAGATGGAGATAGAAAGGAATAGAGGTGGCATGAGGAGTTCTATTGGAGGAATATTGGTGATACATGGAGTAAGATTGGAGAAATATTAGATAAAACAGGAGTAACATCGGAGATAACCTTAGAAGTAACCTAGGAGGAATAACGTGGAATGCCAGAAGTAACATAGGAAGGATAGTGGTGAGGTGACATCAGGAGTAACATAGAGGAATTGTGGTGACTTCAGGAGTACTATAGGTAGGGTGGTGGAGACATCAGGAGTAACATAGAGGAATTGTGGTGACTTCAGGAGTACTATAGGTAGGGTAGTGGAGACATCAGGAGGGACATATGAGGAATTGCTGTAGCTTCAGGAGTACCATAGAGGCAAAGTGGTGACCTCTGGTGTAACATATGAGGAATAGTGGTGACATTGGGAGTAACATAGAGGCAACATGGTGATTTCAAAAGTAACATATGAGAAGTAGTGGTGACTTCAGGAGTAACGTAGAGGAATAGGGGAGATTTCAGGAGTAACAAAGGTAGGATAGTGGAGACATCAGGAGTAATGTATGAGGAATTGTGGTAGCTTCAGGAATATTCAGAAGTACTATATGAGGTGAATATGATAGTAGTGACTTCAGGAGTAACATAGAGGAATAGTGTTGACTTTGGAGTAACATAGAGGAATAGTGGTGACTTCAGGAGTAACATAGAGAAATCGTGGTGACTTTGGAGTAACATAGAGGAATAGTGGGGACTTCAGGAGTAATGTAGAGGAATAGTGGGGACTTCAGGAGTAACATAGAGGAATAGTGGGGACTTCAGGAGTAACATAGAGGAATAGTGGGGACTTCAGGAGTAACATAGAGGAATAGTGGGGACTTCTGGAGTAATGTAGATGAATAGTGGTGACTTCAGGAGTAACATAGAGCAATAGTGGGGACTTCTGGAGTAATGTAGATGAATAGTGGTGACTTCAGGAGTAACATAGAGGAATAGTGGGGACTTCAGGAGTAACATATGAGGAATAGCGGTGACTTCAGAAGTAACATATGAGGAGTAGTGGTGACTTCAGGAGTAACATAGAGGAATAGTGGTGACTTCAGGAGTAATGTAGATGAATAGTGGTGACTTCAGGAGTAATGTAGATGAATAGTGGTGACTCCAGGAGTAAGATATGAGGAATAGTGGTGACTTGTGGAGTAATAGAGAAGGAATATTCAGGCCTTTTAGAAGTAACCTAGGTAAGATAGTGGTGACATGAGGGGATGACGCAGGGGACATTAAAAAGCAATATAGGGAGCACACCAGATATACTGTAAGTAATGACTTATGGAAAGCAGTGATATCTGAAAGGAATATCATTCTTGGAGGAGTCCAGGTCACGTCAGAGCTGATCTTGGATGGGTAATGATTATATAAGAAGTAACATTGCAGTGACGGTAGTAACCTAAGGAGTCATCTAGAACGGATATTAGTTACATTGTCTCTGTATTAGAAAATGCACTACTGTAAATTAGTATTCTGTAGCATGAATGTTTTATATTCTTGGTAACAATATTATCTTATAAGTAACATCTCTGTTCATACAGGTCAACATGGTCATCGGCATTTTAGTGTTCAATAAACTGGTATCCAAAGACGGAATCACTGACAAGAAACTCAAGGAGCGGGCCGGGTAAGTCAGTTTGTGTCGTCTCAGAGAACTTGATGTGATCAATAATCAGCTACGCAATTGTGTAACAAAGCCTAAAGTTCATTCATAATGCAAGTTCTCATTACAACTCAAATAAAAAAACACATCACGGTATCCCATAGGTAGTGCTGTTAGCCCGATAGAGACAGGAGGGCGAGTAAGAAGTAGGAAAAGCACATCAGGGCAGAGCCGTAGCTATCTCATTTTGCGCTCGAGGCAAAAACAGAAAATTGTGTGCGGTTTGCGACGTCATGCGCCCCGCCTCTAGAATGGGGCACACATGCTCGTAATGGCAACAGGGGCAACGGGGCGCCGCCAGGCCGGCCCCAGGTGAGCCCCCTCTCAGCTGCGCCTGAGGCGAGTGCCTTACTCGCCCCATGGTAGCTACAGCCCTGCATCAGGGTATCCCATAGGTAGTGCTGTTAGCCTGATAGAGACCGGAGGGTGGGTAGGAAGTAGAAACACCCATCAGGGTATCCCATAGGTAGTGCTGTTAGCCTGATAGAGACCGGAGGGTGGGTAGGAAGTAGAAACACCCATCAGGGTATCCCATAGGTAGTGCTGTTAGCCTGATAGAGACCGGAGGGTGGGTAGGAAGTAGAAACACCCATCAGGGTATCCCATAGGTAGTGCTGTTGGAACGTAGACTGATAGAGACAGGAGGGCGGGTAGGAGGTAGGTACTCACAGTGGTGCAGCAAGTAGCGAGGAAACTTGTTCTTCAGGACAGCACAAGTTCCTTTAGAAGGGGGAAGTGTGTTCATGGTCTCATGTTTGGAAACACGCGGCACACTTCCCAACTTTACCAGGGGGATATGAGCTGCTCCAGTAGCCATGTGGCTTGAGAATAGCGGGGCTCTTCCTAGAGCAACCTACTTGAAAATGTCCGAGCTGCACCTTGGCACAATGACACCCCCGCTGTCAATGGAAAGAATCATTAAAGGAGAACTATGAGGGGGGAGGGGGGGCTTTTCACTCACCTCATAGTTCTAGCCGACCTGTGACAATGAGACTGTCACAGGTCGGCTCAGTAGATCGGGAGGTGAGCGAACACATACCGGCGCTCGCTCACTTCTCGATCCTGTCACTGCTCTCTGCCGTGACAGGGGAGGGACTGGATTCCCCGCTCCGATCCTCCAGTGCTGACTGGCGGAACGGACGGTGGAGGGGGCGGGTACAGCTGGCTCTGCCTCTAGATAGGCAGAGCCAGCTGTCACTCACGCAGCTGGGCGGATCCAGACATAATTGTCGGGCCTGCTTCAGCTGCGGCGTCTCAGTATACCGCGAGCTGTAGCTCCCTATATACTGAGCTTAGGGTGACGGGAGGACGCTAGTTTGTGTCCTCCTGTTACCCTAAGGAGAACTATGGGGAAAAGCCCTAACCCCATAGTTTTGATTGTCCATAATTTGCCCTAAAATTACCAGCCACACAAACTCATCTCCAGCAAGGGTGCCTTCTATTAGAAAACAATGCCTAAAGAAATTGTAAGATTGTAACTATGTCATAGCTAAAGTGTTTTTGGAAGACTCCATAAGACTCCATTTGCACTTGTTCTGTTATCAGTTCCCAGTTACCTCCACTTCAAAAGAGGTGGAACAAAAAATAAATAAATGGGTTCCCCAAATTTTCTGTCAATAAGCCTGTCCAGCAGGCCATAAATTAGGTAAAAAAAGGGCTACAATGCTCCATAAATCCAAATTGTGATCATTATGAATTAGATTAGGAGATGCTCAATGTTCCAAATATGCCTTAGGAGAAATGAGGGTTAGGAGAAATGCTGATTGACACATCAGGGCCACTATGTAGAGACACCAGACCCCCAGTGCAAAGGCTGAGGAGAGGTGCCATCAGGGCCGGATTTCCCACAAGGCCAATCAAGGCCCGGCCTCGGGGCAGCAGAGAGTAGAGGGGCAGCAGAGGTGCGGAATTCCTATCTCCCGATGCCCGGGACATGCAGTTCCGGGCGCCGGGCGGGCAGTTGTTTTCTACATCTAGCCCTGCTTTGAGCAAGCAGAGCTATATGTACAGCGGGGGAGCTACAAGTGATCTCAGCGATGATGCAGAGATCACTTGTATGCAGCCTGCAGGTCTTCCATTCTCCATTGGGAAAGGGGGGGGTTTGGTGGGTAGGGGGGCACATTGAGGAACCTGGCCTTCGGGCAGCAGCGAGAGTAAATCCGGGACAGTGTGCCCTGGCAAGTGATGGCAATGGTAATGAGAATGGATCAAGTGAATGGTAATGAACAGTGACATTTGGCAGGGAACAGATATTAATGTGCCGCTCCACTGTTGGAACTATTTAATTTCCCGAAAGGTGTCATGCTCCAACCAGGTGCCACCATGGCAAGATGACATAATGGACATTGGAAGGGGTCCAAATGTCCGCTCCGCACAGAATCATATTGCAATTATTTTCCTTCCTGGTTGCTGAAGATAAAATATTGTGTGATGTGTATCTGGTTTTTTGATCACATTCGGTGTCACTGACGCATCATTTTATTTAGACCGTCTGTGGTTTTCCCGCCTTCCGCAGTGACCTGTCTGAAAAGCGTTGGAACACAGTTTGGAATTAATGAAACACAATCCAATCGAATTATTGGCTGAAGAGAATTACAAAGATGTTGTTATTTTTTTTATTATCTCCCGCTAGTTAAAACTCCAGGACAGCGAAAAATCACAATACCCCTTCACCAAACATAAAACAGGTCCTACTGGACAAGACATGTTAAGAGCGTGTTGTTGAGTTATGAGAAACCAAATTGTATCTCACCGGCGGATTAACATCCATCGATCAACTTCATCTTTCATTTCAGATTTTTTTTTTTCTTTCAGTTTTAAAGAAGCTGCTTATTGAAATAAACTTCTATATTTTCCTCATAGTGTCAAGTTAGAGAAGAACAAACATCCAAAGACACTTATATCATGCACTTAGGGAAAAATAATCCTCTGATAGAGTATAATATTGGGGCGCAGCGTTATCCAGAACTACGGAGGAAAAAGACTTTAAGGGTGCTTAAGTCACATGATTGCAGAATGAGCAAACCGTGTGGCCTGGTAGCTGGTAAAGCCAATGGAACATTGGAGTGCATCACTAAAGGGATCCTCAGCAGGAGGTCCTGATTCCTCTATATAGATCTTTATTATCACTAAAGGGATCCCCAGCAGGAGGAAGGAGGTCCTGGTTCCTCTATATAGATCTTTTTTATCACTAAAGGGATCCTCAGCAGGAGGTCCTGATTCCTCTATATAGATCTTTATTATCACTAAAGGGATCCTCAGCAGGAGGAAGGAGGTCCTGATTCCTCTATATAGATCTTTATTATCACTAGAGGGGTCCCCAGCAGGAGGAAGGAGGTCCTGGTCCCTCTATATAGATCTTTATTATCACTAGAGGGGTCCCCAGCAGGAGGAAGGAGGTCCTGGTCCCTCTATATAGATCTTTAGTTATCACTAGAGGCATCCCCAGCAGGAGGGAGGAGGTCCTGATCCCTCTATATTGATCTTTATTATCACTAGAGGGATCCCCAGCAGGAGGAAGGAGGTCCTGATCCCTCTATATAGATCTTTATTATCACTAGAGGGATCCCCAGCAGGAGGAAGGAGGTCCTGGTCCCTCTATATAGATCTTTATTATCACTAGAGGGATCTCCAGCAGGAGGAAGGAGGTCCTGATCCCTCTATATAGATCCTTAGCCATCACTAGAGGGATCTCCAGCAGGAGGAAGGAGGTCATGATTCCTCTATATAGATCTTTATTATCACTAGAGGGATCCCCAGCAGGAGGAAGGAGGTCAGGATCCCTCCATATAGATCTTTATTATCACTAGAGGGATCCCCAGCAGGGGGAAGGAGGTCCTGATCCCTCTATATTGATCTTTATTATCACTAGAGGGATCCCCAGCAGGGGGAAGGAGGTCCTGATCCCTCTATATAGATCTCTATCACTAGAGGGATCCCCAGCAGGAGGGAGGAGGTCCTGATTCCTCTATATAGATCTTTATTATCACTAGAGGGATCCCAGCAGGAGGAAGGAGGTCCTGATCCCTCTATATAGATCTTTATTATCACTAGAGGGATCTCCAGCAGGAGGAAGGAGGTCCTGATCCCTCTATATAGATCTTTATTATCACTAGAGGGATCCCCAGCAGGAGGAAGGAGGTCCTGATTCCTCTATATAGATCTTTATTATCACTAGAGGGGTCCCCAGCAGGAGGAAGGAGGTCCTGATCCCTCTATATAGATCTCTATCACTAGAGGGATCCCCAGCAGGAGGAAGGAGGTCCTGATTCCTCTATATAGATCTTTATTATCACTAGAGGGATCCCCAGCAGGAGGAAGGAGGTTCTGATCCCTCTATATAGATCCTTAGTTAGACCTCATCTAGAATACTGTGTCCGGTTCTGAGGATCTCACTTACAATAAGAAACTGATAAGACAGAACAAGTCCAGAGATGGGCAACAAAAATGGAAAAAGGTCTGAGGCATAAAATGCAGGTAGAGGTATATCAGGAGAGACTGCAGGAACTTCACATGTACAGTATGGAGGAGAGAAGGGAAAGGATGGACATGACTGGAACCTTTAGATACATGAAGGGTGTGAATAAGGTTCAGGAGGGCAGGATTTTCGATATGAAGCTGAGATCAGGACACGACCTCAAACTAGATGGAGGAAAGTTCAAAACTAACCTTAGAAAATATTGTTTTGCAGAAGGAGTAGTTATTACTTGGTACAGACTTCCAGCAGAGGTTGGGGGTCAGTCAACACTCAGTGAATTTTTAGGACAAACATAGATTTATACATGCAGTCCCCGACTTACGGACAACCCGTACTTACGAACCGAGGTGTGTGACACAACCACATACAGCTATCACTCAGTGTCACGGACTTGACTGAAGTTCATTGTAAAAAAAACTTTGTACAATGAACTGCGGTAAAGTCGGTGACACTGAGTGATAGCTGTACGCACTGGCGCCGGCGGCCGCCGGTACATTTAGCAGAACTGTGGCTGCATCGGCCCTCGGCCGGTTCCTCCTCTTCTCCCGGTCCGTCCGCTGCTGCCCCGGCCGGTTCCTCCTCTTCTCCCGGTCCGTCCGCACCTCCTCTTAAATAAATAACACATTTAGTTTTTTTTAAAATTATATTATAATCTTCAGAACAAGGGGAACAGACAGAAAAACAAACGCGACCCTTCCCTATGCTATCCAAAGCTTAAAAATGTGTTGTTTTTTTGGCTGGAGTTACACTTAAAAAATGTACCCGTTCCGACTTACATACAAATTCAACTTAAGTACACACCTAAAGTCCCTATCATGTATGTAACAAGGGGACTGTCTGTACTTGGAGAACTATGGGGAAAAGCCCTGACCCCATAGTTCTCCTTTAAATAAAAACAGAAAGAAATGGGGCAGACTCGATGGGCCACTTTTTCTGCCGTCACTCTTCTATGTTTTCACAAATTAAATACGGTAATCAGAACGCTGGGTCCTTCTCAGTTTTAAGCTAGAAAACACGTATTTGTTGATTAATAAGCCTGGAAACATCTGACCTCCGCTGTCAGGGTTATAAATATCAGCTGAAGAGGGGCCGGGGTGACGTGGGAAGCTCGCTTCTCTGACTATTCATCCATCGACAGAGGGGCTCTCTCTACATCACAGCTTATTAACAACTTACGCCATTGATTTTCCCATTAGGATTACTAAACTAATTTCCCTCCAGCCACCCGTGTTGGAACAAAACAGCGTTTTTATATATATTTGAACAAAAAATAAGGTGTTCTTAGAATTCTTCATTGAGATCCTTTCAAAACATTGCGTCTTTCGAAGTCTGAAAATAAGACGAGAGGCAGCAGCAAGAGTTTCCGAGAGCGGTGGAAATGATGACACGCTAGTCCGTTAAATGTCGGAGCTTGTCAGCCTCTAGTTCGCTGGAAGATCACATTGGCCGCATCCTACCGCGTTTCCCCGAAAATAAGACGCTGTCTTATATTTTTTTAGCCCCCAAAAACCACACTGGGTCTTATTTTCAGGGGATGTCTTTTTTTTTTTTTTAGTGTGCAACAATATGTACAACAATCTAAAGTTATCTGGTGTCACTCCGCCTGTCACGGTAACCGGCGCTGTAGAGGAAGTATCGGCTAATGCGGCTCTGCTCCCCTTAGCCGCCGCAGCCTTTGCTTTCTACAGCGCCGGCTTCCTTTGCCATCAGGGACAGCGGTACCAGCGGTGCAGCAGTGGGGACATCAGACAGTGGACAGCGCGGTAAAGTACGGTACCATTTACCGGTACACATTACAGTACAGTACCTATTACATTAAGCAGTGCCTTCAGGTGGACAGCAGTTGGTGAAGTCTGGTACTGGAGTGGTCCCTGTCACTGCGCTGTCTGGGGGGGAGTCCCCCGTCATCCCCTTAATACAGTATGTCCCTGCAGGCCGACACCATCTCTCCTGCAAGTTCCCCCTCACATGCTACCAACAAACTAGGTCTTATTTTAGGGGTAGGTCTTATATTACAGGAATCTTGAAAAATTGATGCCTTTGCTGGCTCAGCAAAGAATGTGGAATTGTTCAAGAAACTTTTGGACGATTTCTTAAGGGACCGTAATATACAGGGGTACAGGTAACATACAGGGGTACAGGTAATATACGGGGGTACAGATAATATACAGGGGTACAGGTTACATACAGGGGTACAGGTTACATACAGGGGTACAGGTAATATACAGAGGTATAGGTAATATACAGGGGTACAGGTAATATACAGGGGTACAGGTAATATACAGGGGTACAGGTTACATACAGGGGTACAGGTAATATACAGGGGTATAGGTAATATACAGGGGTACAGGTAATATACAGGGGTACGGGTAATATACAGGGGTACAGGTAATATACAGGGGTACACGTAATATACAGGGGTACAGGTAATATACAGGGGTACAGGTAATATACAGGGGTACAGGTAACATACAGGGGTACGGGTAATATACAGGGGTACAAGTAATATACAGGGGTACAGGTAACATACAGGGGTACAGGTAATATACAGGGGTACGGGTAATATACAGGGGTACAGGTAATATACAGGGGTACAGGTAATATACAGGGGTACAAGTAATATACAGGGGTACAGGTAATATACAGGGGTACAGGTACTCCTAGAATGAGATCCTAATAGGTTGGACTTGATGGACTAATGTCTTTATTCAACCTCAAATACTATGTATAGAAGAGCGCGATTTCACCCCCCAAGGATAAATGACAGCTAATAAGATACGTAAATTCCACCCCAGGGGTATGCCAAGACCCTAAGGAGAGGGGCTTTCAAAAAAATACTAAACGCTCTCTTATTGAAGTATAAAAATTAAAAAAATAATTTATTAATAGAACATGATTTTTGAGTAATTAAAATTCAATTTTAAAAAACAAACATGATCACTTCATAATATAATTATTTCATATATAGTATTGACATCACATCATTCGTTTTTATAACATGATTTGTTGATTCAAAAGAGCTCCCGTTGGTATGTACCCAACTGGATCGTCTCATGATATATACGGTTCCTGTCCCCTTGAAGAAGCCCAATAGGGCGAAACATGTCGGGGGCAATATTGAATGAACTAACGGGAGCTCTTTTGAATCAACAAATCATGTTATAAAAACGAATCATGTGATGTCAATACTATATATGAAATAATTATATTATGAAATGATCCTGTTTGTTTTTTAAAATGGAATTTTAATTACTCAAAAATCATGTTCTATTAATAAATGAATTTTGTAATTTTTATACTTCAATGAGACAGCGTTTAGTATTTTTTGAAAGCCCCTCCCCCTAGGGTCTTGGCATACCCCTGGGGTGGAATTTACATATCTTATTAGCTGTCGTTCATAGCTAAACCTTGCCAAACCCCCATTCCCTCTAAACAATGAGGGTGCCTCAGTGGCCAGTAAGGCCGCGGTCATTGATCAGTGTCATAGTAGTTGGTGGAAACTTAAAGCTGAAGTTTTACCCAACACTTTAGAAATTGTACATTCACATCAGTCCTGCCCTCAAGGAACGTACAATCTAAGGTCCCTATCTCACATGCATACATACAGGGCCAGTTTAGACAGGAGCCAATTAACCTTCCAACATGTCTCTGAAGTGTGGGAGGAAACCCACGCAAGCACAGGGAGAAACTCCATGCAGATAGGTGTCCTGGTCAGGATTTGAACCGGGGACCCCAGTGTTGCAAGACAGAACCACTAAGACACTGTGCTGCCCTTAATCTACTTACATTTTTGCTCCCCTGGTTCATCCCCCCCCATCAATATGGTAATTATATTTTTAAGTAAAACCTTTATGCTTTTATTACATACTCATTTTAGACCCAGTGATGTCATCAGTGGGTCTTTGTGCTTCTCTGTGCAGTGCAGACAGGTCACGGCTTCTGGGAAGTTCCAGAAAGGTGCTGTAGATAGCTTTCTAATAACAGCAGATCACCCATACCCACATGTGATGCTGAGCCTCCATGATCGAAAGAACAAGGGACAGTCAGGCTGGGGAGGAAAGTGCTAGATGATTCTGGATATCCTCCAGGCAGGAAAGGAGGCGGAGCTCTATCTGACTTGCTGTAGCCTCTAATGCACATTGTGAGAAGCTCCCAGTGTGCAGTGACATCAGAGGAAGCCATATCGGTCCAGGAGAGGAGCTAAAGACTGAAGGGAAGGTCGGAGGTCAGATTTAACCTTGAAGTCAGAGCAATGCAAGCTCCAGGTAGTTAGAGAGGGCTTCAAAAGAAATGCTTCTGGCTGGTAAAGATAACAGCAAGTATCTTGTGATGTCTGCTCTCGGGTTAGCAGAACACATATACAGTATATATATAAAGAAAAGCAGTAAATACCAATTTAGGATGTTCAGTAATCCCACCAGCACATAGAGGAACGGGGAGGATGGTTAGGGTGATACTTTGAGACCAGTTTGGAGATATAGCCGGGGGGCGGAGTTGTAGATGGCTTTATAAGTGGTTGTTAATATTTTGTATAAGATTATTATTCAGCATTTATATAGCTCCAACAGTTTGCGCAGCGCTTTACAATATAAGGAAGACATTGTAGTTACAATGCAAGTCAAGACAAGATGGTAAGGAGGGCACTGCCCGTGAGGTCTTACAATCTAAAAGGGAGGGGTAAGTGATACAAGAGGTGGTAGCTGTGTGGGGATGAATGGTTTGAGAAAGTGATAGTACAGTGGTTAGGTTGGGGTGGGATAGGCTTCCCTAAAATAGGGATCGCCTAGAGGCAGACAGAATAGGAGATAGCTGAACAGGTTGGCATTCCAAAGGATGGGAGAGACTTTAGAGAAGTCCTGGAGGTGAGCATGGGAGGAGTTGACGAGGGGACTTGAGAGCAGGAGGTCTTGGGAGGTGCGGAGGGGGCGGTTAGGGTGATACTTTGAGACAAGGTTGGAGATATATCCAGGGGCAGAATTGTGGTTCACTTTGTAAGTCGTTGTTAATATTTCGAATTTTATCCTTTGGGCGACTGGAAGCCAGTGGAGGGATTGGCAGAGGGGGGCAGAGGATGGAAGCCAGTGGAGGGATTGCCAGAGGAGAGCGGGGGATGGAAGCCAGTTGAGGGATTGGCGAAGGGAGATGCAGACACTGATCAGTTGGTGAGGTGGATGAGTCTAGCAGCAGTATTCATGATAGACTGAAGGGGGAGGAGCCTGTGTAGTGAAAGGCCAATGAGGAGGGAGTTGCAATAGTCAAGACGAGAGATAACAAGGGAGTGGATGAGTAGTTTTGCGGTGTCATTGGTGGGGAAGGAGCGTATTTTGGACATGTTACGAAGGTGAAGGCGGCAGGATCTGGATAGTGATTGGATGTGGGGAAGAAAGGTGATGTTAGAGTCAAGGATCACACCTAGCACCTTGGCATGGGGGGAGGGGAGGGGGTAGTTGTGTCATTAATCTCAAGTTAAAAGTTGGGGAATGATGATGCAGCTGCTGTACATACTCGCTGCAGTTCCATTGTCCCGATACTCGGCTCCATTCTTAGAATCTCACAGATGCTGGGAGTGGCCCCCGCAGTGTGCCCGTGCACCAAGTAAAAAAAATGTGTCAGCAGATAGATAAAGGAGTTTGTTTGTTTTTTTGGAGAGACATACTTATAATTTCTTAGACTTGCCAGTGCCATCTAGGGGTGCAAGTGCCGTGCAAACGGCATCCCTCCATCTATATACCGGACAGAAGTTTCCTAAATGAACCCCAAAGTACCTGCTGGCATTTTTTAACAGCTTTGTTCTGCTCTAGGGCCCATTCACACCTCTCCATTGCAGGAACGCACATGTTATGTGTGTTAGTGCATTGCGGTGCCATTCACTTACAATGGCACCCCATTGAACCTCTGATGCCCATGCATGGTAGCTGGGAAAAATTCACCATGAATAGGCTGTCTAAACCCAACGCCCGTTAGAGCACTCAAAAACGCGTGTCAACGCGCTCGAGTTAATGCAGCGCACCAAAATGGACAGCGGTGAACCCAGCTTTAAGGATGTGTCGTCTGAAGTAGGGACATTGCACAGAATGGTCAGCACAAAGCTGCAGCCCCTCCGGTACACCCTGTGGGGATTAGCTCCAAATAGTAGCGCATAAAGGACGCATCCACTCGCTGTAATCTTCATTCAAGGGCTTCCTCGCCCACTTTTATTAAATGAAAGTTCACAAAACAGAACAATTACCCTCGCAGGGGTTCTTTAGCATCTCATGGCAGCACCCGCCCATCCAGCCTCCTGGCTTTGCATTTGCAGCACCGCTGCTCCGGCCTCAGCCCACTGTCTGTTCCTCCAGACAGCCTCAGTCATGTGCTAACCTGCACACTGGGGGTTCTTCCCAATCCGCAGCACCCCGCTGCACTGGACTCCACTCTGACTCCTGGGTGGAGCTTTCCTGTCTCCCAGGTGGAGTCCTGAACCCTTCCCAACAACTTTAATTTAAAGGCCGTGCACACCTGTGCCATCAGCATGCGCTGGCCACTCAGATTCTAGACACAGGAATGGAGATAACACAGTGGCATTGCAATGCACTGCCACAACCCTTATCATTCTGGATACAAAAGATCTTCAGCGATATACATTGTATAAATATGTGTGTATGACATTCGATCACTACAACCTTTTACTGGATGGTATTAGAAGTTTACCTAATGCACTTAAAAGAGAACTATGGGGGAACCTTTTTATCCCATAGCTCTCTTTCGGGTCACGGGAGGACATATAGGAACCTTCTCCCATGACCCACGGCTCAGTACATAGCGGGCTATTGCCGCCGCACCTGGGACTGACAATACTGTCGGGATCCACCCAGCGGGCTGATTGACAGCGGGCTCTGCCTATCTGGAGGCAGAGCCAGCTGTGCCTGCCCCCTCCCCGTCTGTTCCTGCAGTCAGCGCTGGAGGATCAGAGAGCGGAGAGGGGGGAATCCCTATGGGGAGCAGTGACTAAAGATGCCCATACACTTTACAACCCTCGCAAGACTTTTGTCTTGCGAGGGTTGTAAAGTATTCAAAAAAACGTACGATCTGCCCATCTTGGACAGGCAGATCGTACTGGCCATCATCGCAAGCCCGCCCCCTTGAAGGGGCGGGCTTGCGATGACTGCAATGAGGGGGCGGGCTTGCAAGGACGGCAAACGGGCAGTGTGAGCGTGCGCCCCCCGACCAAATCGTCAGTTGTCGAAAAAGCAGGGCACTAACACACCGAGAATCGTACGATTCCCGGCGGGTTTTCCAGCCTGCTTGTTCGATGGAAGACGTGCGACCGTACAGTAGAAACGGTCGCACGCCTTCCATACACTGCACGATTCTCGTACGATCGCGGGATTTCCCGTGATTCTCGTACGAGAATCGTACAGTGTATGGGCACCTTTACAGTCACGGCTCTCTGCAGGGAGATGATCGGGAAGTGAGCGATTGGCGGTATGTGTTCACTCCCTTCCCGATCTATAGAGTCAACATGTGACCGTTTCAATGACACACGTCGGCTCTAACTATGAGGTTGAGTGTAAATCGCTCACCTCGTAGTTCTCCTTTAAAGGTTTGAAAAGAAAGGATAATTTTGGAATGTTATTAATTTAAAAAAAAAAACACCCTGCAGGAAGTTGCAATTTTTCAAAACCGGCCAAAAAAATCAACTGTCTCCTCCTTGCCACCAGCACAATATATGGGGAGCTTTCTGTACATTGAGCAGCATGAAACACCCTTCAAATCGAATTTCCTGCTTTTGTGATTGGCTCACTACTGGTCCCAGAAACCCCGTGCACAGATCGGAGTGACGTCCCTCTGTCTATCACCTTGGAGTGATGTCACTGGTTGCCAGGAGCTCAGCTGGACACTGGCCATAGCGTCCCGCCATTTGGGTTTCCACCTGTCCAGGATTCACCCGTACAGTCCGGGTTTTGAACGCTGTGTTCGGGTTTCATGACAGCAGAAACCCGGACATGAGATGTCATGCAGACAGGGGCAACTAAAATTAAGATAGGGGCTATGAATGGGCGGCGCTTTTTACATATGAATAGGGACGCACCCTGACTTGAATATATGATACTGTATATTTGGTCGAGGTGAGGGAGAGATACACACAAGGAATGCGACACAAAAAGAAGAGAAGAAAACAACTGACCCTAACGAACAAACTGGGCTTAATACGCGGTTTTGGCTTCCCCTAAGATTAGGAGGATATGCTGGACTCCATGTGCGTCCCCGGCTCCGCCGTGTGATACTCTCTGGGGGCGATGAGAGGATCTCCATCCCCCTGGTTACAGGTCTCTCCATGATTACCTGATCCCTAGATTGGTGATGAAAATTGATATACCAAAAAAAAAACCCCGTAGAAGCCTGCGAGCGAAACGCGTAGGGGATTTCTCCAAGCTATATCATATCGTTAATGAAACTGTATGAACTGTTATTATGTTAATAATTATATGATTTATGAACATTATATGAACTAGCAACAACCTCAGGGATTTAGGAATTTAACGAGATCTTTGTATGAGCACCACTCTTAAATATTTTTATCTTACAAAACCCGTTTTGTTTTTTTTTAAATAAGAATTTCAATACATTTCTAGGATTTATAAACTTCTGAGACCTCTCTAAACATACCCTATCACAATTAATATTGTAAGTGTTTATATATTTGGTCTTTGACTAGAAAAGCCATAATTTTACCACAAATAGCTAATTTTACCATCCAGAGAACAGAGTTACGAATCTGCAGTGAAGTCCGCTAAAAATCGTTACAATGTACATACCTGACGTGGAGAGGATTTTTTTTTTTCCCCCCTGAAATAAATTCGGGCATCACATTAACCGTTGCTTGCCGATGATCATCGAGCGGTATTACAAAAAAATGCAAATCCAAACTGTTTTCCAACTAAATATGCTCAAAAAATGTAATACTTCCGTGTAGGTTGTAGATAAGTTCAACTTTTAAAATCCCTCTTGTGTTTTATTAAATTTTTATGCCATATTTACAAGGGACCCGCATGCGATAACTGGGGCCCGTATCTGTTGACAATTCTACCATATTGAGCCGTTGGGTGGTCATTTTGTGAAGTCCAGTTGACATCCACCCATAATGGGTGGAACTCATAATTATGAGTGTGAGGCTGGACAACGGAATGAGGCAGCCAGTCAAATCATGTACGTCTTGCCATCTATACTCAACAATGATTGGGCAAACCATGGCCAATTTTTTAAATATTACACAAAACAATAGCGATTGATAAGCTTGTTGCTGATTTCCATTTAGGGGGCACCGCAGGGCATAGTCAGGAAACCTTCCCATCGTTACGGGACACCATGTCTTTTCCCTTAATCAGATTTTAAGTGTGTTTGCCAACCTGTAGAAAAAAAAAGTGTCCTTGTTTAACCTCTTCACTCCTGAGAGCCTCCTCAGACTCTGTGAGAAACTCCACGCATAGGTTCGTCGACGACGTACTACATATAACGGAGCTCTTAACATGCCTATTGAGCGTTAAAGCGCTATTGTGTTATTACATTTCCGTGCGCCCCGGAGAGGGGAGAACTCTTCCAACACACGCACACTTTGTATTCAGCGGCAGTTCACATGACTGAACTTCACCATTTTGTTTATCGGGAAAGCTTTTTTAATTAAAAGTTAAGCTCCTTCGAATGGTCTTGAAAAGGAGCATTGTGTGTCTGAAATTCCAAGGAGCACAGTCATTACTTGGCTCTGTTTGACGCGTTTCTGTTAGAACAGGCTAATTACTCAGGGGTGAAGGGGTAAACGGAGCATGGGGGCACCAGTTTTGTCTTCTGTGTTTTCCCGAAGGCACTGGAAAGACGCAAGAATCCCTCTTGTCCATCATATGGTTTAATATAGAAGAGACTGAGCATTAACTATTGTTTCCAAGTCATCTGTATACAAGGCCGTTCAGATCTGACGGGAACAAATACACTGAACTTCAAAGTCCGACAGGCTGTGTCAGATGTTCCCATCCTGTTTGATTGAAGGGGCATTGTGTGATGTCATTCACGGGACCAAACCTTGACATGAGATGGCGATCAACAGACGAGACAACTTTTTTATGGAGTAATGTTGAGTAATGTGGAGTAATGATGTTAATGGCCTCAATACCATTGACCATTTTTTGGACCATAACTTCTGGCTTATCATGAACGTATTGGCTCCATCTGTTGACCATTGGTTGCTTCAACAAATTTGTGGCCTTCACTGTAAACAAAAACATTGATGGGAATAGAGTGACATCAACTTCATGGTCTCTTCCATATTAATATCTTAAGGACCCGAGAAGGGTCATCAAGATCTTTGGTATCATTTTTTGGAGATCTTAAAAGATCCTGGACTTAAAGTAATACTAAACATTGTACATGCCCATATTTTTTTTAAAGCCCCCCCCCCCCCATCGGTTGCAATGCCATACATATGAGATATCCTTCCGTCTTTCCAAAAACATGAGGAACCTAGAAGTGATTGTTCCTTGAAAGTAGGAGGACATCATCTTGGAATTCCAAAGTAACTTTTAATATATTTGGGGCATTCTTTACAGTGTGGATTTTTTGCCCCAAATATATAAAAAGTTACTTTGGAATTCCAAGACTATGTCCTCATACTTTTTAAGGAACGATCACTTCTACGTTCCTCATGTTTTAGGAAAGACGGAAGGTTATCTCATAAGCACTGCATATCAACCGATGGTTAATATGGTTAACTAACTGAGCACCTAAAGACAACTGGTCTTCAAAACCCAACTTTTGTTGGTTGGAAGTTGCCATCGAAATGCCATGTCAAGGTAGACGGGGGAAAAAAAAGAAACGAAAGAAAGAAACATTGTCTCTAATGCTAAGGTTCTTGCTATTTTCTTTAAATCTTATACACCTAAAAGGGAGTTGTTGACTTCTGAGGGACATTAAATTCAGGGCGGTGGCCGATGACGGTTACCGGTAATGAACCATGGCAACAACCAGCTAGCAAAAATTACTTCCTGAGCGATGACAGGTGCCCTTGGTTTAGTTCTCCTTTAAGACTTATTTGCTTAGTGGATTCTTATCTTTCTTTCTGTTTAAAAAAAAAAGTGAAGTATATTTTTGATTTTGTTTCAGTATTTTTGATTTCAATTGCAGTCAGATGACCATGCCTCTTTACGGCATGACCCTCAAATGTTCCAAGTGCGGAGTTCTGTCCTCGGCAGAAGTGTCGGCCACAGCCACCAGTAATGCCATGTTAGTTTTTTTTTTCTAATTTCTGACTTATTTGCTTTCTCTTTTTCTTTTATTTGTATGTTTGTTTCTTTGTTTGTTTTGGATTTTCTTTAATTTCCCGACTCATTACCCTTATTTTTTTTTTTTCGGTTTTCGTTCTCATGTTTGTATGTATTTTTTTTTTTTGCCACTCAACAGCTACACGGTGTCAAATGCTTCTGTCCATTAACATCAATCTTTGGGTTTAGAATTACGTTCCTAAAGATCTTCCATTGTATTTTGGCCTCTGCATTTCATACAATTTTCAAAAATTTGGCTGCTGATTGTGAAATTTTAGAAATGTACGGATCTGTCACCTACGGATGTTTTGTTGTAGAGTAACTGCCACAGAATTCCTTTTGTATCGTGCTCTCATGGTCAATGGCAGCTCTTGGGACTTCCTGGGTTGAAAATGTCATAGGGCTCTCATGCTGTCTTCAAGGCTCATTAGATGTTTGTTTTTTTTAGCTTCATAGGGGCTAACTTTTATTTAATTTTTTCCCCTGCAAAAATCTTTCTCCATCTTCTTCGTTCACTCATCTCCATAGTGTACAATGTTGGCAGTGATCGTGCATATATTAGCTTGTCATGCGTGTGAATGTCAAAGGATGTACCTAAACCACCACAAAATAATATCTCCTGGTAGGGCAGTCAAACTTACGGCCATTTTTAGTACCTGGAGCAGAGTTGTCATTAAATGGGTGCCACCTACAACTAATTTAAAAACAGCTCTAGAGATAATGTATTATATTCGCTATAGTCATATGAAGAATAGCGGAAGTCTAGAGATCATTGGAAGGATCACAGTTAAATTATCAATAGAAATGATGTTTTATTAATTAAAAAATTGCCAAAAGTAAATATGTAAAATTCAAAGGTTTTTTTAAAAACATTTATCTAATATATCATATAAAAAAGTATGGTAGTTTTTATCTAAATGGTCTGTTACTGGTTAAAACAAAAAAATCTCAATTATAAAATACATTGTGTCATCTAGTTATTACTTTAAAGTGACACTAAACTAAGGAGTTAAATCTTAAAAATACATTCAAGTCCCTGAACTCTGAGCAACAATGTATCTTATTTGTGTATCACTCGGCTTGTCACGATCTGGGATCGGGCTCGGAGTCCAGTAGCTGAAGCAGCAGGCAATTCGTAGTATAACAGGCCGGGTTCGGTACACAAGCAGACGGTAGTAGTGGAGGAGCAGGCAGAAGCGAAGTCAGAGTACAATCCGAGGTCAGCAGCCAAAGGTATCAGGTATGTAGCAGGAGACGATGAGAGTAGTCGGTGAATCAGTAGCCAAAGGTCGGTACACGGGTAGCAGTATGAGCGGATTGTATCACAGAGGGAGCAGGAAGCAAGATATTAGCAGGAGCACAATAATCTGGCAAACAGGAAGTGCAGAGGCGTGGCTTAAATAGGAAGTTCAAGGGAGGAGCAAGGAGTTCAGAGTTCAGCAGAAACTAGGTTTACCCGAGGATTACACAAGGAGCTATCCAATGTTCGAAGGTGGCTCAGCAGGTAGAACCACCGCCAGCTACAGCAGAGGCCGTGGGTTCAGATCCTCAGATCCTCAAATCATCTCTGACACTGTCCTTCCTTCTGGAGGGGGGCTACGTCTGTTCCCCATGGTCCCTGTGTGTGTTGTAAAGTAGTCACCGCTCCAAGCTCCCCTCTGGGATGGACTACAATCTCATGTTTGGTTTACTCATTTGTATTGAGATTGTAGTCCATCCCGGGAGCGAGCTTGGATGGGTGACTACATCACACACAGAGAGCATGGGGGAGAAAAGTAGCCCCCCCCCTTGGATTACACAAGGAGCTATCCAATGTTCGAAGGTGGCTCAGCAGGTAGAACCACCGCCAGCTACAGCAGAGGCCGTGGGTTCAGATCTGGTTCCTGACACCGCTGTAGATCCTCAAATCATCTCTGACACTGTCCTTCCTTCTGGAGGGGGGCTACGTCTGTTCCCCATGGTCCCTGTGTGTGTTGTAAAGTAGTCACCGCTCCAAGCTCCCCTCTGGGATGGACTACAATCTCATGTTTGGTTTACTCATTTGTATTGAGATTGTAGTCCATCCCGGGAGCGAGCTTGGATGGGTGACTACATCACACACAGAGAGCATGGGGGAGAAAAGTAGCCCCCCCCCTCCCCCCCTCCAGAAGGAAGGGCAGTGTCAGAGATGATTGGAGGATCTACAGCCGAGTGATACACAAATAAGATACATTGTTACTCAGAGTTCGGGGACTTGGATGTGTTTTTATGGTTTAACTCCGGCGTTTAGTGTCACTTTAATAATGCTGATGCCAATATTAATGTACCCTAAAAGATGAAGGGATCTGCCTGATGCATAACAAGGTCCTACAGAAAAATGGTGGATACATTAAGGCATCGAGGTCATAGGTTAAATTATATTTTTAGAATATTCATAATTTAAGAAGAAAAAAAAAAAACCACACAGAAGAAACATTTTCTACATTTTGTGTCTTGGTGTATTTTTGTTTTCTTTTTCGGTAGTCTTTATTTAGCACGGAATAGATGAGTTTGCTTACTGCCCTGTGGGTGTCTTTTGTTTTGGGGGACCATTACTGTCAGCGTCTTTATATTATCAGAAGTTGAATTATGCTTTTTATGAAGTGGTGTTGTGTTTTTACAGCGCTCTTCAGTTGGATAGTACAAACAAACAGAACCCTGTAGCTGAAGTGCATACTAAGCCTGCTAAGCCTAATCGATGCAGAAGGTATGCGTTCTCCGAATGCAAGGGCTTGTGACGTGAATGAGCAAATGTGCATCTATGTTGGTTTTCCGAAGAGTGCATCATAAACTTACTGTAGGATACAAGATATTTATATACCTTGCTCTAGGACAGGCCTTCTTAAACTTCCTCCACTCGTGACCCCTTTTTGGCCGAGGACATTTTTCGTGACCCCAGCATTGGACAGTGTGTCTTCCCCCTCCCCTAGTATATGGGGTCGCGACCCACACTTTAAGAAGCACTGCTCTAGGACAGGGGTAGCAAACCTCCGGCCCTCCAGCTGCGGGTGGAACTACAAATCCCACGAGGCATTGCAAGATTCTCACAGCCGCAGACATGACTGCCGAAGAGAGAGATGCATCGTGGGATTTGTAGTTTCACCCACAGCTGGAGGGCCGGAGGTTCGCTACCCCTGCTCTGGGAGATACTGTTCTCTTCCTAACAAAAATGTGTAGGTAGACTTCAAAAAAGCCACCAACCTGATCTAAAGTGGATCCTGTTGATCAATAGCAGTGGCAGCGCAGGATACTTAGTTGGTTGTGTACTCCTTACCATTACCATCGCCTTCTCCAATTCCCGAAAAACAAAACTAGTGTGCAAACCTCAAATCAGTGGTCGC
>NW_017307448.1:85793-86326 GCF_000935625.1 Nanorana parkeri | reverse complement strand
CCCCAAAAAAACACACTGGGTCTTATTTTCAGGGGACGTCTTATTTTTTTTTTTAATGTACAACAATCTAAAGTTATCTGGTATCACTCCGCCTGTCACAGTAACCGGCGCTATAGAGGAAGTATCGGCTAAGGCGGCTCTGCTCCCTCCGCCGTCGCAGCCTTTGCTTTCTACAGCGCCGGCTTCCTTTGCCATCAGGGACAGCGGTGCAGTGGTGGTGGCATTAGACAGTGGACAGCGCGGGTACAGTACGGTACCATTACATGACGCAGTGCCTTCAGGGGGACAGCAGTTGGTGAAGTCTGGTACTGGAGATAAATATATATTATGCTTAAGTAATCCCCAGTTCCTTTTACTGAAATATATAAAATGTATCCTAAGGAAACCTAAAGTCATTTTAAACAATTGTTTTCCTTATTCAGCAGAGCTTGCAGAAATGTTGTTTCACGTTGGAAATATTCTTAGCAATCCGCAAATTGAAATTAAAAATGATTTTATTAAATTAAAAGGAATTAAAAATATATTTATGGTTT
>NW_017307448.1:85433-85755 GCF_000935625.1 Nanorana parkeri | reverse complement strand
CGATCCACTCTGGGTAGATTGCCATAAAGCGGATGGTAATGCTGTCAGGTTTTGATGGTGTTTCTTTACTATTTTTTTTTTTAATTCTTAATGTAACAAATTGCTCTATTAAATTACCATGAAAATTCATGATAACAGTGCAGGACTTTCTTAAAGGAGAACTATGAGGCGAGTGAAAATCACTGATCCTCATAGTTCGAGCCGACCTGTTACAATGAGACTGTCACAGGTCGGCTCTATAGATCGGGAACACATACTGTCGCTCACCTCTCGATCATGTCCCTGCAGAGAGCCGTGACTTTCACTCACGTCTCCCAACAGG
>NW_017307448.1:83085-84702 GCF_000935625.1 Nanorana parkeri | reverse complement strand
CCCCCCCGCTCCGATTCTCCAGCGCTGATTGGAGGAATGGACAGGGAAGGGGCGGGCACAGCTGACTCTGCCTCTATAGAGCCAGCTGTCACTCAAGCAGCTGGGTGGATCCAGAGAGTAATGTCGGGATCCGCTCCGGCTGCGGCGTCTCAGTATACCGCGAGCTGTAGCTCCCTATATACTGAGCCTAGGGTGACGGGAGGACGCTAGTTTGTGTCCTCCCGTTACCCTGAGGAGAACTATGGGGGAAAGCCCTGACCTCATAGTTCTCATTTAAATTTAAAACTTTTCTTACTTAATTTATCATTATCAGTTTTTTTTTTGTTCCACTGAAATCCTCTCAGAGAATGCCATTTATTTTTTTTTAAGACGGAGTGAACTGTCATTTTCAGGATTTTTAACGGTGTTACTGAATTTTAAAACTAATTTCATATTTTGCATCTACCCAAAATGAACTTTCGGAAGTGCACGGCCTGCATGCTTTATCGGCTCGTGGCATGGGGGTGACGGGGTCAAAACTAAAAACAGACGTTTTATAAATGTTATGAAATGTGAAAAGCGTTTTTTTTTTTCTTTTTAGAATTGTTCACAATATTTTATATTTGATTGATTACCGGTTTAATATACAGTTCTTTTACATTTTGCATTTGGTTTTGCTCTCTCACAATGTTTTTTGAAATGGTTATTTTGCTTTCAAGGCAAAATACAAGGACGTAACCTAAGAATAGATTTTTTTTACATTTATAACTTGACCGCCATGTTTACCAATTAAATAAATGGTGGCTTCTAAAATTCCTCTTTTTTTTTTTTTTTTTTTTTGCAACAGCAACCCAGTACAACCCTCTGAAAATTGCCCAAATTTTACTGTTTGATTTTTTTTTAAACCTCCCTTAATGTTTAAATGTTTTTGTTTTTTTTACACATTTTTAATTTAATGATATGCTGTTTATTTATTAGATTTTTTTGAGTTCCTTTACGTCTGGCTTCTCTGTGCAATTTTTGCATTTAATTTTTGTCTCAGTGTGACAAGAGTCTCCAATGCAACAAAATAAGATACAAATATATTTTACATTTCAGGGGGAAAAAAACAACAAATTTTTAAAGGAGTAATATTAGTGTCAAATTTTGTTTTGCTTGTGGCAGTTTTCTATGTTCAGTGTGACATCGAGGTTCTATCTTGTATCTATGTGCGTCTAGTTATTTTGTAGCAATGTCAGCAGTATATGCTTTTATGTTTTACTCCAAATATCTGACATACAGTATATCTATATCTATCTATCTATCTATCTATATATATATATATATACACTATATTGCCAAAAGTATTGGGACGCCTTTACACGCACATGAACTCTAATGGCCCCCCCTTCTTAGTCCATAGGGTTCAGTATTGGGTTGGCTCCGCCCTTTGCCGCTATAACAGCTCCGCCTCTTCTGGGAAGGCGTCCACAAGGTTTAGGAGTGTGTCTATGGGAATGTTGGACCATTTGTGAGGTCAGGTACTGATGTTGGGGGAGGGGCTCGCAGCCTCTGCTCTAATTCATCCCAAAGGTGTTCTATGGGGTTGAGGTCAGGACTCTGTGCGGCCAGTCACGTTCCTCCACCCCAAACTCCCCC
>NW_017307448.1:80809-82428 GCF_000935625.1 Nanorana parkeri | reverse complement strand
GACTTCTGCGCACTGTGCGCTTCAGCATGCGCCGACCCCGCTCTGTCATGTGACGTGGCCGACCACTTCCTGGCTGAGTTGCTGTTGTTCCCGGTTGCTTCCACTTTGTTATAATCCCAGTAACAGGTGACCGCGGCGGAATATTTAGTAGCCGGGAAATGTCACGGAACACCCGAACCCAATTATTTGGAGGGGGAGGGGCCCAATACTTTTGGCAATATAGTGTATATATAAAAATAATAAATAAAACACAAATGGATGCTGACCTGTGGTGGGAAGTGATCATTGGTCATATTTCACATATTTAGTGCCATCAATATCTAATCACCTAAGTCCCCCACGCAGATCCCCCGCAGGTGCTAATACCGGGGTGCAGGGGGCCGGTAATCCAGTGCTGCAGATATCCGTGCGCCAATCAGCCCTGTTGCTGATGTCACCACTGAGCCTCCTGTTTCGACTCCTTAGAGGACCCAACCACTGTACACCCAATAGGAAGCATTTACATCACACAGGCGGTGGCCTGTGACACCCAAACAAGGACCCCGCCTCCTGTACACAGATGAAAGAAGAAATGTAACCAAAATGTCACGTGACCATGGAATCAGGTGAGTAAAAGGGGCATTGGGGTCATTTTTCTTTTCTATGGCAGCGATTAGTCGGGCAGGGGAGGGGATAAGCCTGGAGTTGAGTTTAGGACTGAAAGTTACAGACCACAACGGGTCTTTGTTTTTCTTTTTTTCCCGTTTTCTTCCTTCACTTATCTTGATATCTACTTTTGAAAGCCTTCAATCATTTTCAGTACGTATTTCCAGCTCCTCGCTGGACATAATAGTGCCAATGGTAGAGAAATTGCCGGCTGTGACAGGAGAATGGGGTTTTTTTTTAGCAGCATTTTAACATTTATACGGCAACAATTGCCATTACCGGCCTCCATCCAACTCACACTTGACACTTTCTTTTCAAACGTTTCCCACGCAATCGCCATTATTAAGGTTGCCTGAGATGAGATGTCACGAAGTGTAATGACTAACGTTGCCGTCTCCTTCGCTAATGGTCTTCACTGATGTTTACTGATGGCCCTCGGCAATCTCTAAGACCTGCTGTGGTTGGGGCCAGCTCATCCTACGGAAAGATAACCAAACATACTCGCTGATCTGCTTCTAATATTGGCAGAAGAAGGTGACAACGGGGATGCTCCTGCACACCTGCGGACCTTAGCGGATACCACTGGACAGGAAATATTGAGATGTTGATGTTTATGGTCCCTGGTGTATTGTTCAGGCCAATATTCTGGCCATTCACCGTAGAGGTGATTGGAGAGTCTGAGTGGAAACTAGGGATGCACCGATACCGATACTAGCATACTCGTACCCGCCCAAATGCTCCGATGCCAGGCCGTTACTTCCTGTATCAGGAAGCCATTACACGCTGCCCGGCTTCCTCATTGGCCAGGAAACCGGCTCCATGCTCCCTCATCACTTGTGACGAGGGAGCATGGAGACGACTTCCCGGGCCAATCAGGAAGCCGGGCTGCATGTAATGACTCGCTGCCCGGCTTCCTGAATGGTCAGGAAGCGCCAATCAGAAAGCCGGGCGCCGTGTAGTGACGGAGCACCCGG
>NW_017307448.1:77555-80464 GCF_000935625.1 Nanorana parkeri | reverse complement strand
CGCAGCACCCGGCTTTCTGATTGGCCCGGGAAGCCGGTTTCATGCTCCCTCGTCATCTCATGACGAGGGAGCATGGAGCCGGCCTCCCGGCCAATCAGGAAGCAGGGTGCCGCTGCGTCATTACACGGCGCCCGGCTTCCATGATTAGCCGGCTCCATGCTTTCTCCTCACATAGTGACGAGAAGCATAGGACGAGTCTTTACAAGCATAGGACGAGTCTTTACACGATTCCCGGCTAATCAGAAGGTCGGGTGGCGAGTCATTACACGCCACCTGGCTTCCTGAATGGTACTTTTGGTATCGGCAAGTACCGGGAAAAAAAATATTGGTACTCGTACTCGGTACCAAAATACCGGTATCGGTGCATCCCTAGTGGAAGCCATACAAAATTTCCAGGCTTTTTGTAAACCGTTGCCTGCAATACATCATTCATGCCTGGTGGCCACAAAACTGGATCTCTAATATAGAGCTTCTCCAGCGGTGCCACCAAAGACTGGTTGCAACAGAGATCGTAAATGGAGATGGTTTGGATCTACCTTACTAAAGGGAGCAAATGAATTCCGTAGACAGGGTTTGGAATCCCCAAGGACAGCGCAGGAGAGGCAGAGCCAGAGGCTCCTGGTGGCGAAGCCTATATGATGATATCAAGGCTGTTGATGTGAACCTGACCTTGGCTGCGGGTCAAATCAAAGGCCTGGGAACCGTCAACAGTGGAAGTCTTTCTCTTCTGGCCCTATGCTCCTCACTGGATCAGGATATAACTAGCTAACCCTAGACGGCAGTCTGATATCTGCATATAGCAGCAACCAAACAACCTCAGAGACTTTAACATACAGGGGTACAGGTACACACATACAGGTACACACATACACAATCACACACAGACACACAACGGTTGAACTTGATGGACCTGTGTCTTTATTCAACCTCAAATACTACGTAACTACAGTATGTACAGTAACTATGTAACATTCTTTAAAGTGTATGTAAAGCCACAACTTTCATTTTTTAAGTTATGGATGGAATGAGGAATATTGGTGTCTGAGTCCTCGATTCTATTTGTCCTGTGGCCACTGAGAGGGAAAGTGAAATCCAAAATTTTTGAGTTGTCACCAGAAAGACCTTCAGTGGGGACACTTGTTCCAGTGACGACTTTATAACGGGAGAAATCCCCTCACTTTCCTCTCCTTTACATCTCTGGACAAGGACGTGAGGTGACATCTCCCCCAATGGAGATGAAAAAGGTTTTGACTGTACATACCCTTTAAATAACAAGTACATAGAAATGCCCACTTTGAAGAATACGCGGTACCACTAGTAGACGGGCTCGGCCATTGCGCACCCACCGCTCTCTCTAGGAGAGGTGATATTGGGCTATGGAAGTTACATGGTACCACTGTCACCATTTGTAGGAACATTTTCAGTGGTCCTATTGTGTTTATAGACATGAGGATCATTGTCCGGTCCCAAAGAAGTCTGCAGGAGTCAGGGACAATCGCCTAATGCCTTTGAGAATGTTTAACCTGTGGTACCCAAAGAAGTGCAGTGAGGGTTCCGGTACAATAATTTGCTCAACCATTTTATACTGATCTCCCAAGTGTCTGGTTGGCATGATTCTGGGATGCTAATTGACCATTTTTGTTTTTGACTCCAAAAACATATGGTTTCCCTTACAACCCAATATAGTGTAGGTCCAGGGGGCGTAACTAGAAATCACAGGACCCCATAGCAAAATTTTGTATGGGGCCCTGTGACTTCTAGTTATGCCCCCTTGCAGAGCCCACTTGGGATCCCACACAGCCCACCTGAGGGTGACCCTGCAGAGCCCACCATAGACTCTCTATGGTGGGCTCTGCGGGGTCACCCTCAGGTGGGCTGGTCGCACTCCTTACCTGTCCGCCTCCTCTTCCTCCACCGTCGCTGATGGGCCCCCGCCTCCTCCTCCGTCGCCAGGCCCGCCTCCGTCACCGGGCCCCACCTCCTCCCCTGCTGCCGACCACGGGCCCCGCCTCCTCTAACACTGCCGGGTCCAGCCTGCTCCACCGCCGCTGCTGGCTCTCATTAACTCTGTGGACAGGAACGCGCCGCTGCACAGATTACTGTCAGTGACCCGAACAGCAGCGCATTCTTCTTCAGGGCCGCCAGTGAAAGCCACCAGCATAAGATGCCATAGAGACCCAGGCGGCCCGCACGGCATCTGGCTGGGCCCACCTGTGTCCCGGGCCGCTTGGGTCGCTATGGTGATTGTTACGCCACTGTGTAGGTCATATCTACAGTAAGTTTGGGATTTCAAAAAGTTATGTGTAGGGATTGCCTATTTGGATTTGAGAAGGAAAGCATGACCGGTATTCGTATTGTGTACAAATGTCCAACTTCTGCGTAACATAGCACATACGGGGCTGCACTCTGCTCTCCTTCAGACTATAGACAACTTTATTGTTCAGGTTCCAGCATGAACGCTGACACTCTAACCCAGCCTTTCTCAACCATGGTGCATTAGCACAATGGTGTGCCTGCTGGCTTCCTCAGTGGTGCCTACGAAATTTTCACATAAAGTCATGGCACTGATGTGAAGGGGAGGGCTTCTGATGTGAAAGGAGGGCTGTAATGTTAGGAAGGGACTCTGAGGTGAAGGGGAGAGCTTCTGATGTGAAAGGAGGGCTGTAATGTTAGGAAGGGACTCTGAGGTGAAGGGGAGAGCTTCTGATGTGAAAGGAGGGTTGATTTGAATAAGGGCTCCTGATGTGAAAGGTGGCCTGTAATGTTAAGAAGGGACTCTGATGTGAAGGGGAGGGCCCCTGATGTGAAAGGTGGCCTGTAATGTTAAGAAGGGACTCTGATGTGAAGGGGAGGGCCACTGATGTGAAAGGTGGCCTGTAATGTTAAGAAGGGACTCTGATGTGAATGGG
>NW_017307448.1:71727-77022 GCF_000935625.1 Nanorana parkeri | reverse complement strand
CCCCCCCCTAGGGTGACCCTGCAGAGCCCGCCATAGACTCTCTATGTTGGGCTCTGCGGGGTCACCCTCAGGTGGGCTGGTCGCACTCCTTACCTGTCCGCCTCCTCTTCCTCCACCGTCGCTGATGGGCCCCCGCCTCCTCCTCCGTCGCCAGGCCCGCCTCCGTCACCGGGCCCCACCTCCTCCCCTGCTGCCGACCACGGGCCCCGCCTCCTCTAACACTGCCGGGTCCAGCCTGCTCCACCGCCGCTGCTGGCTCTCATTAACTCTGTGGACAGGAACGCGCCGCTGCACAGATTACTGTCAGTGACCCGAACAGCAGCGCATTCTTCTTCAGGGCCGCCAGTGAAAGCCACCAGCATAAGATGCCATAGAGACCCAGGCGGCCCGCACGGCATCTGGCTGGGCCCACCTGTGTCCCGGGCCGCTTGGGTCGCTATGGTGATTGTTACGCCACTGTGTAGGTCATATCTACAGTAAGTTTGGGATTTCAAAAAGTTATGTGTAGGGATTGCCTATTTGGATTTGAGAAGGAAAGCATGACCGGTATTCGTATTGTGTACAAATGTCCAACTTCTGCGTAACATAGCACATACGGGGCTGCACTCTGCTCTCCTTCAGACTATAGACAACTTTATTGTTCAGGTTCCAGCATGAACGCTGACACTCTAACCCAGCCTTTCTCAACCATGGTGCATTAGCACAATGGTGTGCCTGCTGGCTTCCTCAGTGGTGCCTACGAAATTTTCACATAAAGTCATGGCACTGATGTGAAGGGGAGGGCTTCTGATGTGAAAGGAGGGCTGTAATGTTAGGAAGGGACTCTGAGGTGAAGGGGAGAGCTTCTGATGTGAAAGGAGGGCTGTAATGTTAGGAAGGGACTCTGAGGTGAAGGGGAGAGCTTCTGATGTGAAAGGAGGGCTGTAATGTTAGGAAGGGACTCTGAGGTGAAGGGGAGAGCTTCTGATGTGAAAGGAGGGTTGATTTGAATAAGGGCTCCTGATGTGAAAGGTGGCCTGTAATGTTAAGAAGGGACTCTGATGTGAAGGGGAGGGCCCCTGATGTGAAAGGAGGCCTGTAATGTTAAGAAGGGACTCTGATGTGAAGGGGAGGGCCCCTGATGTGAAAGGAGGCCTGTAATGTTAAGAAGGGACTCTGATGTGAAGGGGAGGGCCCCTGATGTGAAAGGAGGCCTGTAATGTTAAGAAGGGACTCTGATGTGAAGGGGAGGGCCCCTGATGTGAAAGGAGGCCTGTAATGTTAAGAAGGGACTCTGATGTGAAGGGGAGGGCCCCTGATGTGAAAGGAGGCCTGTAATGTTAAGAAGGGACTCTGATGTGAAGGGGAGGGCCCCTGATGTGAAAGGAGGCCTGTAATGTTAAGAAGGGACTCTGATGTGAAGGGGAGGGCCCCTGATGTGAAAGGAGGCCTGTAATGTTAAGAAGGGACTCTGATGTGAAGGGGAGGGCCCCTGATGTGAAAGGAGGCCTGTAATGTTAAGAAGGGACTCTGATGTGAAGGGGAGGGCCCCTGATGTGAAAGGAGGCCTGTAATGTTAAGAAGGGACTCTGATGTGAAGGGGAGGGCCCCTGATGTGAAAGGAGGCCTGTAATGTTAAGAAGGGACTCTGATGTGAAGGGGAGGGCCCCTGATGTGAAAGGAGGCCTGTAATGTTAAGAAGGGACTCTGATGTGAAGGGGAGGGCCCCTGATGTGAAAGGAGGCCTGTAATGTTAAGAAGGGACTCTGATGTGAAGGGGAGGGCCCCTGATGTGAAAGGAGGCCTGTAATGTTAAGAAGGGACTCTGATGTGAAGGGGAGGGCCCCTGATGTGAAAGGAGGCCTGTAATGTTAAGAAGGGACTCTGATGTGAAGGGGAGGGCCCCTGATGTGAAAGGAGGCCTGTAATGTTAAGAAGGGACTCTGATGTGAAGGGGAGGGCCCCTGATGTGAAAGGAGGCCTGTAATGTTAAGAAGGGACTCTGATGTGAAGGGGAGGGCCCCTGATGTGAAAGGAGGCCTGTAATGTTAAGAAGGGACTCTGATGTGAAGGGGAGGGCCCCTGATGTGAAAGGAGGCCTGTAATGTTAAGAAGGGACTCTGATGTGAAGGGGAGGGCCCCTGATGTGAAAGGAGGCCTGTAATGTTAAGAAGGGACTCTGATGTGAAGGGGAGGGCCCCTGATGTGAAAGGAGGCCTGTAATGTTAAGAAGGGACTCTGATGTGAAGGGGAGGGCCCCTGATGTGAAAGGAGGCCTGTAATGTTAAGAAGGGACTCTGATGTGAAGGGGAGGGCCCCTGATGTGAAAGGAGGCCTGTAATGTTAAGAAGGGACTCTGATGTGAAGGGGAGGGCCCCTGATGTGAAAGGAGGCCTGTAATGTTAAGAAGGGACTCTGATGTGAAGGGGAGGGCCCCTGATGTGAAAGGAGGCCTGTAATGTTAAGAAGGGACTCTGATGTGAAGGGGAGGGCCCCTGATGTGAAAGGAGGCCTGTAATGTTAAGAAGGGACTCTGATGTGAAGGGGAGGGCCCCTGATGTGAAAGGAGGCCTGTAATGTTAAGAAGGGACTCTGATGTGAAGGGGAGGGCCCCTGATGTGAAAGGAGGCCTGTAATGTTAAGAAGGGACTCTGATGTGAAGGGGAGGGCCCCTGATGTGAAAGGAGGCCTGTAATGTTAAGAAGGGACTCTGATGTGAAGGGGAGGGCCCCTGATGTGAAAGGAGGCCTGTAATGTTAAGAAGGGACTCTGATGTGAAGGGGAGGGCCCCTGATGTGAAAGGAGGCCTGTAATGTTAAGAAGGGACTCTGATGTGAAGGGGAGGGCCCCTGATGTGAAAGGAGGCCTGTAATGTTAAGAAGGGACTCTGATGTGAAGGGGAGGGCCCCTGATGTGAAAGGAGGCCTGTAATGTTAAGAAGGGACTCTGATGTGAAGGGGAGGGCCCCTGATGTGAAAGGAGGCCTGTAATGTTAAGAAGGGACTCTGATGTGAAGGGGAGGGCCCCTGATGTGAAAGGAGGCCTGTAATGTTAAGAAGGGACTCTGATGTGAAGGGGAGGGCCCCTGATGTGAAAGGAGGCCTGTAATGTTAAGAAGGGACTCTGATGTGAAGGGGAGGGCCCCTGATGTGAAAGGAGGCCTGTAATGTTAAGAAGGGACTCTGATGTGAAGGGGAGGGCCCCTGATGTGAAAGGAGGCCTGTAATGTTAAGAAGGGACTCTGATGTGAAGGGGAGGGCCCCTGATGTGAAAGGAGGCCTGTAATGTTAAGAAGGGACTCTGATGTGAAGGGGAGGGCCCCTGATGTGAAAGGAGGCCTGTAATGTTAAGAAGGGACTCTGATGTGAAGGGGAGGGCCCCTGATGTGAAAGGAGGCCTGTAATGTTAAGAAGGGACTCTGATGTGAAGGGGAGGGCCCCTGATGTGAAAGGAGGCCTGTAATGTTAAGAAGGGACTCTGATGTGAAGGGGAGGGCCCCTGATGTGAAAGGAGGCCTGTAATGTTAAGAAGGGACTCTGATGTGAAGGGGAGGGCCCCTGATGTGAAAGGAGGCCTGTAATGTTAAGAAGGGACTCTGATGTGAAGGGGAGGGCCCCTGATGTGAAAGGAGGCCTGTAATGTTAAGAAGGGACTCTGATGTGAAGGGGAGGGCCCCTGATGTGAAAGGAGGCCTGTAATGTTAAGAAGGGACTCTGATGTGAAGGGGAGGGCCCCTGATGTGAAAGGAGGCCTGTAATGTTAAGAAGGGACTCTGATGTGAAGGGGAGGGCCCCTGATGTGAAAGGAGGCCTGTAATGTTAAGAAGGGACTCTGATGTGAATGGGGGTCCCTGATGTGAAAGGTGGCCTGTAATGTTAAGAAGGGACTCTAATGTGAAGGGGAGGGCCCCTGTTGTGAAAGGAGGGCTGTAATGTTATGAATGGACTCTGATGTGAAGGGAAGGGCTTCTGATGTGAAAGGAGGGTTTATTTAAAGGGGGGCTCCTGATGTGTAAGGGGGGCTGTAATGTTAAGAAGACTCAGGTGTGACGGGGGCCTTCTGATGTGAAAAAGGGGCTGTAATGTTAAGAAAGGACTCTGCTGTGAAGGGGTAATCCCACTTTTCTTGTGTGTTTTTTTCCTGGGGCCCCCCTTCTTAAAATCCATACCAGACCCGTATCTCGTACCTGACGCGCCGCTGGACGCAGGGCTTAGTGATGTGCTGGACGCAGGGCTTAGTGACGCGCTGGACACAGGACCCACCTGAGAGTGACCCTGCAGAGCCCACCATAGATGCTGCACAGCCCATCTGAGACTGTCTATGGTGGGCTCTGAAGGGGTCTCAGGTGGGCTGGTCAGGGCTGCATCCCTCCCCTCCCTCCTTTCCTTCCTTCCTAGCTCCTCTTACCTGCACACACGGCCTGGTCTGCCACCGGACCGGCCAGAAGTGACGTCACGTCACTAACATGACGTCACTTCCGGCCAGTCCGACAACAGACGAGCAACGTCGCTGATGGGGCCCTAGCTTGTCTCAAAGCCACTGTAGCTGCAATGCTGGGGCCCTGCGCTGCTAGGGCCAGGCTGTCACGCCTGTATGGATAATGGTCACGTGGATCACAGCTGCGGAGGCTTCTCAGGTCTGATACCCTGGTTTCACTCTCTATGTGAACTGAGAGTTAATAATAATAGAGTGGCAAGGGTTAAAGTTAAGTGTGGCCTCCGCCTCCTCGCCCTTCACCGTCGGCCGATAGTCATGTAAGGGACCCGGGCGGGCCCCCCAGGCTGCCCGGGCCCCTTACATGAGTATCTGCCGTACCACCCCCCCCAATGGCTGCCCTGGGTATGGCAGATGCAGAATACACTCCTGCGCAGAACATACATTGAATGTGTAGACTATATAGAGACAAGACGGAAGTCATCACAAATACGATAAGCAATTGTTTTAAGGTTAAATTGGCTGTTAGCTGAAGTTTTCTTGTTGTGTAATGCGTGCTGCACTTTGGACACCGGCATTGCCATCACTGTATACAACCGATTGACCGTGTGCATGTAGAATTTAGCTGGTGTAGAATTTAGCATGTGTAAGCAGAGACAGAAAACTTGTAATGCAATGTGTGTGTGTGTGTGTTTTGCTGCGTAGAAACTCTAGTACTAGGATTGTCGGGATGCATTGAATGCTGCGTTGAGCGTTGAACAGCTGCATTCCTGTCTTGAACACAAACACTTCTTTCTAGACAGATAAATCAGGGAATCAAAAAATACGCACTAAGCACAGTTTGCAGCCCAGTAGATTAAAGGAGAACTATGAGGGGGGGGG
>NW_017307448.1:65899-71361 GCF_000935625.1 Nanorana parkeri | reverse complement strand
AAAAAATTCTAAAAAAAAATAATAATAATCAAAACTTGTGAAAAAAGTGTTTTCTTCTAGTTTTTGTCCTCATTTTTTTTATTTTATTCAAACTAAGTGAGGGGTTAGGTACACATATGTGATATAATTATATAGCCCTATCTGTCCTCTAAAAAACAATATATAATATGTGCGGGTACATTTAGTAAGAAAGTATATTACTGCTGTGGAAGAACCACACAGCAAAAATGTAAAAAATGTGTCAGTCATTTATGAACAGAACCTGAAAACTAGCTCAGTCATGAAGGGGTTAATGTTATATGAAGGTGAAAACCTTGTTCAACCCCTTTCTGCCAGCGGAGCTGGCCCTTTAAGGAAATATTCATGCCAGGGGTTGGTATGTTGGCTGCTGATCATGTGATCACTTTTGTTGGCTGTCATGGGTGTTCTGTGATCGGAAGCTGTTGGTGACAGCTCGGTCACAGTGCTGAGGCGTGCTCACAGCATAGAAACGGCTGCCCCCCGGCTGTACGCAGTGCAGAATTAAAGCCCATCACCGTGCTGCCACATATATTCATACAGATAGGGGTTAAAAGAGAGCTATGGGGTCAGTATTTTCCCCATAGTTCTCTTAAGGGTCACGGGAGAACATAAACTAGCGTCCTCCCGTCACCCAAAGCTCAGTATATCGCGAGCTACATGCCATATGCTGACGCCGGGCCCCGCCTCCTCCTCCACAGCCGCTGGCTGTCACTGACTCAGCAGCAACTGTGAGGAGGAACACACCACTGCACAGTTCACTGACAGGTTGTCTAACAGCGACACCTTCCTCCTCACACCCGCCAGTGACAGCCAGCATCCCGAGATGCCATTGCGACCCAGGCGGGCCGGCACAGCATTAGGGGGACGTCCTGGTTGGGCCCCATAGCGGCCGTCCGGGTTGCTATGGCGATTGTTACGCCACTGACTGGCCCCATTTAAAAACCAAGGAGACCTGAGAGAAATAGCTGCCTACAACTGGACTGACCCTTTAAGTTAGAAGACACCGGAGAGCTGAAGATCTGTGCTAGGACACTCATGTAGAGTTCAGCCATAAGACTGGGGCAGTAATATATTTTAATGTACTTTTAAATCAGACAAACCTGATTTACAAGCTGTCATGAAGTCAATTCTTTAAATGACACACACATTCAGAGCGTAATCCTCTCGTAAATCCTGGAGAGGCCAGTAAAGGTTTTACAGCTCTCTCCAGCGGTTTTTTCGCACACTTCTAGCGTAAAAATGTCCATTAAACCCCCCTCTATAAATCATAGAATGAGCGGTCTGAGCCTCGTCCTTTTTTTGTCTTGCTGGTTTTTAGACAAATTTCATTAACGCAATTGTGTTCATTTTGGATCCTAAAGATAAGCAATGCCGTTCCCACTAATCCATGGAGCCAGGGCCGGTGCTAGGATTCTTGCCTACACAGGCAAGGTGCATTTTTGCGCCCCCTACCCCGACCCCCTGTAAAAACAGGGCATTTTGACAAGTACTTGTACTTGTCAAAATGCCCCGATGTTTCCGCTATGTTTTTTTTATCACTTACCTTCGGCAGCAGCGAGTGGCGCGGGAGAGCAGCGGCGAGTCAGCGCTGGTCCGGTGGGAGGAGCTCCAGGTGGGGTCCTAATTTAGCTGGCTTGTCAAAATGCCCTGTTTTTTCCGCCCTAACCCTGCAGCGCCCTCAGGCGGCCGCCTGACTTGCCTTGCGGTAGCGCCGGGCCTGCATGGAGCATGCGGGGCTTTCATCTCCACAGCCCTGGAAACAGGACGAGGCTGGCTCTATTCAAGTTGGTCTCATTTGCTTACACGTGGAGGCACTTCAGAGCACCTCCCCTAGCCACAGTATTATTATTAATTTTTATATGACAGGATTGATAAAGCGCCAACAGTCTGAGCAGCACTTTACAATATATGGGGAGACAGTAAAGTTACAATTAGGGGCGTCCCTAGACGCCGCGCTACCTGAAACCGGATTGGTGCTCATGATGCATGTTCTGGGGGGTTTAGTTGCTGTTGGTGCATGTTCCGGGGGGAAGTAGGTGGCTCCTGGACCATGTTTCAGGGTGGAAGTTGGGGTGCTCGTGATGCATGTTCCAGGGGGATTAGTTGCTGTTGGTGCATGTTCCGGGGGGAAGTAGGTGGCTCCTGGACCATGTTTCAGGGTGGAAGTTGGGGTGCTCATGATGCATGTTCCAGGGGGATTAGTTGCTGTTGGTGCACGTTCCAGGAGGGGAAGTTGGGGTGCTTGTGATACATGCTCTGTGGGGATTAGTTGCTGCTGGTGCACGTTCCAGGGAGAGGGGGCCCTCGTGGTGCACATTCAGGGAGGGGGTCGCCTGAGTGTTCTGCTCAGCTCCTGGCAACCAGTGACATCAATGAGTTGGGCAGCATGCCGGCCAGAGTGTCATAGGTTGCTAAGAGATCATAGCGACCTTGGATGCTCTGGCCGGAAAGGTTAGGCTCAATGAGATGCTGCCTGAGGCAACCGCCTACATCATTATGGGAACGGCCCTGGTTACAAGTCAGTTCCATACAAGAGGATTAGAAGACCTTAGTAGGACCCAATCTACAAGGAGGGGCAAGTGACAAAGAAGGTAATACCTGTGTGGAATGAGCTGATTGGAAGGAGTAGATGTTCAGTTTTTAAGAGGAGGTGGAACAGGAGTGAGTTTTTTCCGGGCAGACAGAATAGGAAATAGCCGGATAGGTTGTGGTTCCAGAGATGAGGAACCAACTGTGGACCAATATCTTTCAGGGATGGTAGTGCTAAGTTCTCCGCACCAGCTTCTTTTACTTCTAGAGGGCAATACAAAGCGATTAGGTCTCCCTTCTATTTTTTGTTTTATGTATTTTAAAGCAATTGTATCATGAGGTGTGAGACTTCAATAAGAGGGGCGTGCATTGTATGGGGAGGAAACTGTTAGTCTTAGGAGGCAAATGTACTATATGGGGGAGACTCCTAATCAGGGCTGACAAGGCCAACCAAGGCCCGGCCTTGAGGCAGCAGGGATTAGAGGGGCAGCAGGGGTGTGGAATTCCTATCTCCCGATGCCCGGGCGGGTAGTTGTGTTCTATATTTAGCCCGGCTTTGGTCAAGCAGAGCTAAATGTACAGCGGGGGAAGCTGCCGCTTGTTTTGTATGCAGCCTGCAGGTCTGCCATTCTCTATGGGGGGGGTGGGTATTTTTTGGCAGGCAGGGGGTGCATTGAGAAACCTGGTGTTGGGGCAGCAGAGGGAGTAAATCCGGCCCTGCTCCTAATTGTATTTATGTGACATCATGAGGCTGAAGTACTAAAAGATTTGAGAATGTTAACACACAGTTACATAGTTACAGTTAGGTTGAAGAAAGAAAAATATCATAATAAACAAAGCCTTTGATCATTTGTGGCTATCAAGTTGATCCTTACCCTGAAGGGTCGGCACCACAAGTTGCCAATCATTGCCCGACACTTGTCATTATGTTGCTGCAGGACCCAAACCTTGGCCTGGCTACAGAATGACAATTTAGAAAAATCAGTGTCAGGCATGCCCTAACCGTATCCCACAATGCAATGCACCTCTTAAAAGTGTGCTGAGGTTTGCACAAAATTAAACATTTGACATTGCACGATCTCTGCTTGCAAAAGCTCAGTTTCTAAAGCAGCAAAATCCTTCCTTGTATTATACGGGGTCTCTAGACTCCAGCGAGGAGGAGACATCATCCTGCCCCTGTACAAAGCATTAGTAAGACCTCATCTGTCTTCATCTTTTTTGTATTATACGGGGTCTGGACTCCAGCGAGGAGGAGACATAATCCTGCCCTTGTACAAAGCATTAGTAAGACCTCATCTGTCTCCATCCTTCCTTGTATTATACGGGGTCTGGACTCCAGCGAGGAGGAGACATCATCCTGCCCCTGTACAAAGCATTAGTAAGACCTCATCTGTTGCCTCATTTTTTGTATTATACGGGGTCCAGACTCCAGCGAGGAGGAGACATCATCCTGCCCCTGTACAAAGCATTAGTAAGACCTCAGCTGTCTCCATCCTTCCTTGTATTATACGGGGTCTCCGGACTCCAGAGAGGAGGAGACATCATCCTGCCCCTGTACAAAGCATTAGTAAGACCTCATCTGTCTCCATCATTTTTTGTATTATACGGGGTCCAGACTCCAGCGAGGAGGAGACATCATCCTGCCCCTGTACAAAGCATTAGTAAGACCTCAGCTGTCTCCATCCTTCCTTGTATTATACGGGGTCTCCGGACTCCAGAGAGGAGGAGACATCATCCTGCCCCTGTACAAAGCATTAGTAAGACCTCAGCTGTCACTATCCTTCCTTGTATTATACGGGGTCTCTAGACTCCAGAGAGAGAGACATAATCCCGCCCCTGTACAAGGCATTAGTAAGACCTCATCTGGAATATGCAGATCAGTTTTGGGCTTCAGTACACAAAAAGGATGTTGTGGAACTGGAGAAAGTGCAGCGAAGGGCTAAACTCATAAGAGGCATGGAGGAGCTCAGCTATGAGGAAAGATTAGCTGACCTGAATGTGTTCTCTCTGGAGAAGAGGCGATGAAGGGGGGACATGATCATCAGGTATAAATACATAAATGGTCCATATAAAGAGCTTGGTGCCAAACTATTCACGTTAAGGTCACTGCAAAGGACAAGGGGTTGCTCTTTGCGTCTAGAGGAAAAGAGGTTTAACCTTTCCATACGGAAAGTACTCTTCACAGTTAGAGCAGTGACAACGTGGAACAGACTCCCCCAGGAGCTAGTTCGAGCGAGCTCGGTTAATTGTTTAAAAAAACATCTGGATATATTTCTGAGTACACAAAATATTACTGGATATGAGTTCTTAGAGGTATATTAAGCATCAGAGATTATTGATCCCGGGAATATCCGATTGCCTTATGGGATCAGGAAGGATTTCTTTCCCCCTGTTGGAGCAAATTGAACCATGCTTTATATGGTAATTGTGGGCATAGTGTTCTCTTTAGGCTTTTCTTCTCTTCTCTTTTTTTTTTTTCCTCTCCGTATCTCTATAGGTTGAACTTGAGTTTTTTTCTATGTAACTATGTAACACTATGTAACTATGTAACACTATGTAACTATGCAAGCCTTCCTGGGGTTTCCAGCAACTGGAGGGTGGGAGTCAGTACTTGGTCATCTCTACTTTTCTCTTCATAGCTAATCGTTTGCGTACCGCGGCACCAGCGGAGCAGCCGCCCCGACGGAGGGTGCCGCCCTAGGCAAACGCCTAGTTTGCCTCGCGGTAAATACGCCCCTGCTCCCCGGTAAAGAGTAGAGTGTTTTGGGGTTGCTCACAGTTTACATTCCCTTTGCTTGCAGAAGACAACTTCGGATATTATATGCTGGACTGTATGTAAGGCTGTTTGTGTCACGTCAGATGAGGATTCTGGTTAGCCAGGGCAAGTGTAGATGTGCTGGTTGAGGGATTGA
>NW_017307448.1:63590-65677 GCF_000935625.1 Nanorana parkeri | reverse complement strand
CCCCCCCCAATTGTATCAGGTCTGAGTTAATTCCAGGGAGCCGATTGGGCAGACACCTCGTAGACATGACTAGGATCTGTTATTGTGTGGGTGTGTGTGTGTGTAAAGTATACATTGTATCTCTATTGTTACATCACATTCATGTCACATTGGCCAGAGGATCCCATTTAAAGGGGAATCGTCACCAAGATGAATAGAATTAAACCAATATGTGTAGTAATTGGGAATGAAAACCGAGCTTGCCCGGGTCTCGCTGCCCGCTCTCTATTCCATTTCATTGCCGTGTTGTAATCGTGAAAACAATACAATGATTGAAGATAGAAGTTTTATAAATTGTGTCTATGTCAGAATGAAGGCAAACCGCTAAATTCACAGGTAAAACGCATATATACGCGAAATGTGCAATCAATCAAATGGTTAATAGTTCTGATCAGCCAGTCTTGTAATCCAGGCACCCCTGCCCGACAGCAAAGACAGGGCTGTAGCCTAGCCTGTTAAAGGAGAACTATGAGGTCAGGGCTTTTCCCCATAGTTCTCCTTAGGGTAACGGGCAGACACAAACTAGCGTCCTCCCGTCACCCTAGGCTCAGTATATAGGGAGCTACAACTCGCGGTATACTGAGACGCCGCAGCTGAAGCGGATCTCGACCATTGTGCCTGGATCCGCCCAGCTGCGTGACTGACAGCTGGCTCTGGCTATCTAGAGGCGGAGTCAGCTGTACCCGCCCCCTCCCCCAGTCCGTTCCGCCAGTCAGCGCTGGCGGATCGGAGTGGGGAGGGGGGAATCCAGCCCCTCCCCGGTCATGACAGAGACCCGTGAGAGGATTGAGAGGTGAGCGAACGCCGGTATGTGTTCGCTCACCTCCCGATCTACTGAGCCGCCCTGTGACAGTCTCATTGTCACAGGTCGGCTAGAACTATGAGGGTGAGTGAAAAGCCCCCCCCCCCCCCTCATAGTTCTCCTTTAATGGACACACTCAGTGCTGTTTCCTCCTGTAGGTCAGCGTACAGTGTCAGTCTGCTGCAGGGATGAGGGGGGATCGGCTGTGCGAATGGCCGCCTCTTTCTCAATCCATAGTGACATGATAACATTCTTAAGTAGCTGAAAACAAAAAGGAAATAGAACCCTGACCCAAAGAGCTTACAATCTACAGGACCTCAGAGCAGGCGGGCTCATCTCCCTGAACACAACATGTCCTTCCAGATCCTGCCAGCTCCTCCCCCCCCTTGTGCTGTGCTTTCTGTTTGCTTTTCTTTTCTCGTCCATGCATGTCCATGTTCGTCATTTTTATTAACCTAATTTGTGACAGAATTGGTGACTATGGCAGATTTCTTCCTGGGAATGTCTGCCGCCGCCGGAAAGATTTCCCTCCTTTTCTGTTCCTTCCCGCTGAAATTTCCGAGCCGGGGCGCCGAAAGCAAAATGACCTTTTCACTGAAATCGCTGTGTGTCCAAAATAATCATCCCGTGCAAGTTCTCTACCTGATTGTATATGAAATATCCGCTGCCGAATGTTCTATTCACAAAGACCAACGGAATGTAGACGGAGAATTGTTATTTGTTTCAGTTCATGGCGGAATGTTACAGAATGATTCGTAGCAAAGCTATCTATGATCCGTATATGATCGATATATTATGTATCAATTATCAATATTTTATCTATCTATCCATCATCTATCTACCCATCTCTCTCTCTCTCTCTCTCTCTCTCTCATCTACCCATCTATCTATCTATCTATCTACCCATCTATCTATATCTCTATCTATCTATCTATCTATCTATCCCATATCTATCTATCTCTCTATCTATCTACTAATCTATCTATCAAACTCTCTATCTATCTATCTATCTATCTATCTATCTATCTATCTATCTATCTATCTATCTATTTATCATCCATCTATCTACCTATCTATCTATCTATCTATCTATCTATCTATCTACTAATCTATCTATCTATCTATCTATCATCTATCTATCTATCTATTGTCCTCTATCTATCTATCTATCTATCTATCTATCTATCTCTCTATCTATCTACTAATCTATCTATCTATCTATCTATCTATCTATCTATCTATCTAT
>NW_017307448.1:56856-62535 GCF_000935625.1 Nanorana parkeri | reverse complement strand
ATCTATCTATCTATCTATCTATCTATCTATCTATCTATCTATCTATCTATCTATCTATCTATCTATCTATCTACCCATCTATCTATCTACCCATCTATCTATCTATCTATCTATCTACCTATCTATCTATCTATCTATCTATCTATCTATCTATCTATCTATCTATCTATCTATCTATCTATCTATCTACCCATCTATCTATCTACCCATCTATCTATCTATCTATCTATCTATCTATCTATCTATCTATCTATCTATCTATCTATCTATCTATCTATCTATCTATCATCTATATAAGTCAAATTTGTATATTATCTATTTTTCCTGTTATTTAATTATTAATAGACGGATCCTTTGCAATGTGTTTATTTGTCTTGGTGTTATTAACTCGCCCTAAAACTGGCGGTTGGACATGCAGGTGTCACATGACTTCCTTCAGGGGCCCATGGCAGCCATTTTTTTTATAATGGTTGGGGCATGAAGGCTCCATTATCACTCTCGGTATATTATATTCATTCCGCCACATAGTTAAAGTGGAAAAGTAAACAAGATAAAGGGAAGGGATACATTTGCATGGCGCTGTCCATGGTCCTGTTGGGTTGATTCACCTTCTCTCTCTACTGGTCCCGGTGAGCGTGCCAAACATGAGGGGAAATGGAAAACATTTTCTTTGGAGACATTTTATCTCACTTCCTGTCGTGCCGACATAACAGGACAGGAAGTGAAAGGGAATCTCCCCAATAGGACAATTCCAAATTGGGGAGGAAAGGCCTGATAGAGGTATTACCCCTTTCACACTCTGTTGGTTTGGTCTCTGATGTCCTTTATATCTGATTACACTGCATTAGTATGACAGATTTGACTTAATGATGATACATTTATTATTTTGTGATCTTTAAAAGGAGAACTATGAGGTTAAGTCTTTTCCCCGTAGTTCTCCTTAGGGTAACGGGAGGACACAAACTAGCGTCCTCCCGTCACCCTAGGCTCAGTATATAGGGAGCTACAGCTCGCGGTATACTGAGACGCCGCAGCTGGAACGGATCCCGACATCAATGTTTGAGATCCGCCCAGCTGCGTGACTGACAGCTGGCTCTGCCTATCTAGAGGCAGAGCCAGCTGTACCCGCCCCCTCCCCCGTCCATTCCGCCAGTCAGCGCAGGAGGATCGGAACGGGGAGGGTGGAATCCAGCCCCTCCCCTGTCACGGCAGAGAGCCGTGACAGGATCGAGAGGTGAGCGAACGCTGGTATGTGTTCGCTCACCTCCCGATCGACTGAGCCGACCTGTGACAGTCTCATTGTCACAGGTCGGCTAGAACTATGAGGTGAGTGGAAATCACTCATCTCATAGTTCTCCTTTAAAGAGAGTGAAAGGCTTTGATGTATTGCCTGCATCATTGTAACACTTTACAACCGGCCATATCATGCCGTAGGACAATGGTTCTCAACCTGTGTAACCTCAACACCCACATTTCTCCTCGGTCATTAAGTCGTGACCCAAGTCGCACTGCAATGGAACGCAGTGCGGGCTGCTGTGCTGTGGTGGAGCTCCCTCCGTATGCGCGCCCACTTATGCTGGCTCCTGGCACCTCTACAGGACACATGAGGGAGCTGTAAGCAATGCATGTATGGATGGAGTTCCCTCGTGGCCATACCCCCAGCCCACCCCACCTCAAGCTGACACTCGGCGCCGGGAGGCATATTTTGAATGGCTGCTTGGCGTGAGAACTGACAGCGCTGCGCTAGGGGGAGGCTGAAGAGCCTCTCACCTAGAAAAGTGGAAGGCACGCGGGGACCCATTGAACACGGGGTCGTGACCCACTTTTGGGTCACGGCCCACCAGTTGAGAACCAAGGCTGTAGAACACAATGGATACATCAAAACTTGTTACAGTATAAAGGTTCAAGGTGTAGCCGGTCATAGGTGATTACGCAATTTAAGTTTCTCTGCCCTCCAGTAGGGGGGAGGGGGGGATAATAGTCTACTGAGTAATCAGTTTTGATTCGCTGTGTCTTCCACCTTTATACTGTAACAATCTCTTTATGTACCCATTGCGCCATTATTATATAACACATAGTTGTCAGTAAGGCAGAGTTTGCTCGATACCATATAGCAGGCGGTAAGTCAAATCCATAAGTCAGAGTTTCATTTGACACTATAGCGTGAGTCATGTGACCCCGGCATCCACAAGGCGTCCTAGGATTATGGGTATCGTAGATAAGAATGCCTAGTGTTCTGTTGGAGTCACGTGTGGGCCCTCATGCGTCACTTTGTATTCCGTTTCTAGGGCGTCGCTGTGGAGTTCCTGCGTGGTGCTGCCGCTGCTGGCGCTGACATGGATGTCCGCCGTCCTCGCCATTACGGACCGGCGCTCGGCCCTGTTTCAGATACTTTTTGCCGTCTTCGATTCGTTGGAGGGGTTCGTCATAGTTATGGTGCACTGCATCCTGCGGCGAGAGGTAAGAGAACATTTTCTGAATTTTCTTTGCTGGAAGGACTGCTTCAGGCCCATTTACGCTAGATGGACCTCAAGCAGATTTTCCCGGTGGTGGGCCTCAATCCCCCATATTGTAGTGTTCTGTGAATCTTTTCCCGGTGGTGGGCCCCAATCCCCCATATTGTAGTGTTCTGTTGATCATTTCCCGGTGGTGGCCCTCAATCCCCCATATTGTGGTGTTCTGTTGATCATTTCCCGGTGGTGGGCCCCAATCCCCCATATTGTAGTGTTCTGTTGATCATTTCCCGGTGGTGGCCCTCAATCCCCCATATTGTGGTGTTCTGTTGATCATTTCCCGGTGGTGGGCCCCAATCCCCCATATTGTAGTGTTCTGTGGATCCTTTCCCGGTGGTGGCTCTCAATCCCCCATATTGTAGTGTTCTGTGGATCCTTTCCCGGTGGTGGCTCTCAATCCACCATATTGTAGTGTTCTGTGGATCCTTTCCCGGTGGTGGGCCCCAATCCCTCATATTGTGGTGCTCTGTGGATCATTTCCCGGTGGTGGGCCTCTATCCTCCATATTGTAGTGTTCTGTGGATCATTTCCCGGTGGTGGGCCTCAATACCCCATATTGTAGTGTTCTGTGGATCATTTCCCAGTGGTGGCCCTCAATCCCCCATATTGTGGTGTTCTGTGGATCATTTCCCAGTGGTGGGCCTCAATCCCCCATATTGTAGTGTTCTGTGGATCCTTTTCCGGTGGTGGGCCTCAATCCCCCATATTGTAGTGTTCTGTGGATCCTTTTCCGGTGGTGGGCCTCTATCCTCCATATTGTAGTGTTCTGTGGATCCTTTTCCGGTGGTGGCCCTCAATCCCCCATATTGTGGTGTTCTGTGGATCATTTCCCGGTGGTGGGCCTCTATCCTCCATATTGTAGTGTGCTGTGGATCATTTCCTGCTGGTGGCCCTCAATCCCCCATATTGTGGTATGCTGTAAATCCTTTCCTGGTGGTGGCTCCTATATTCTGCTCTGCTGTAGATTGGTCTTCCAGGAGAGCCACAACAATGATGGTCTTTGCTGTCTCATCTTCCCGTCTAGGTGCAGGACGCTGTGAAGTGCCGAGTCGTTGACCGTCAAGAAGAAGGCAACGGCGACTCGGGCGGCTCCTTCCAGAACGGACACGCTCAACTGATGGTATTTATTAGTGTTATCACTGAGCCATTTTGTTTCTTTTTCAGATTTGTGGGAAGGCCCCGGGCCTACAGGAGCAACATTGTAATGGGTACCTCTTTATTCACTATGTTAGAGAAGAACTCCAGCCAATTGTTTTTGGACTTTTGGTAGAGTGTGTGTGTGTGTGGGAGGTGAAACCTCTTTGATTGTATTGCTGTTTATATCTGTGTGGTCACTGCGAGAGGAACTAAGGATAAATCTCTCAAGTAGGGACACAGAGATAAGGATCACACTGCACCAATCACACGGCATCACCAGAAATATATTATTAATAAGAACTCTGGCTTTTTCTTCAGTCTTCTATCTGACCTCCGTCCTTCCCTTTAGTCTTCTATCTGACCTCCGTCCTTCCCTTCAGTCTTCTATCTGACCTCCGTCCTCCCCTTCAGTCTTCTATCTGACCTCCGTCCTCCACTTCAGTCTTCTATCTGACCTCCGTTCTTCCCTTCAGTCTTCTATCTGACCTCCGTCCTCCCCTTCAGTCTTATATCTGACCTCCGTCCTTCCCTTTAGTCTTCTATCTGACCTCCGTTCTTCCCTTCAGTCTTCTATCTGACCTCCGTCCTTCCCTTCAGTCTTCTATCTGACCTCCGTCCTTCCCTTCAGTCTTCTATCTGTCCTCCGTCCTCCCCTTTAGTCTTCTATCTGTCCTCCGTCCTTCCCTTCAGTCTTCTATCTGTCCTCCGTCCTCCCCTTTAGTCTTCTATCTGTCCCCGCCCATTTCATTATTTGGATTTTGCTTCTGTCAATCCTGGAGGCTCACATGTGGGTGTTACTTAGACCGGTCTGCATGCAAATACAGCTTGCCTAGAAACACCTACTCCTCCGGACTGACATCCACCCACCAAGACATTTTGATATTTGCATAACTCCTCCCACTACCTACATCAGAGCTGAGGGCTCTTGAGAGGAGTACTGATTGCATAGAAAAGCACAGAGACTTAGTGATGACATCACTGGATATCAAATAAAGTATCTAATGGAAACTGAAAGGTTTTCTTAAAAAATTTGATTAACATATAAACAGCTGTGATCATCCCAATCCCCATCGGATCCCTCCTAGCCACAGCGGGCACATCTCTGATGGTGCATTGTAGAATAAGTGGTGAGTGCCATCAGTGGACAAGGGACGGCTGCGATTGGTTCTATGCACTCTGTAAAGCAGGGGTCTCAAACCTGCGGCCCTCCAGCTGTGGGTGAAACTACAAATCCCACGATGCATCTCTCTTCGGGAGTCATGTCTGCGGCTGTGAGAATCTTGCAATGCCTCATGGGATTTGCAGTTCCACCCCACAGCTGGAGGGCCGAAGGTTTTGAGACCCCTGCTGTACAGCAATACGAATATGAAAAAAATAATAATTCCCGAGCCATTGATTTATACATCGGTGACACCGCAAGAAGGAAGGCGACCTCTGGTGGCCAAAAATATAGAAACATCGAAATGAGTTCAGCTCTCTAGTGAAGAAATACGCAGGTTGTCATTGTCCCCAACTTCTGAGAATGCCAGTCGTCTGGTTTTCTTGGCCATCAGATCTTTCTGGATCAGGAACGTCACAATGAAGTCTCGTTCTGGATACCTATTCCGGGTTATTGTCTCGATTAAGAAGTCTCCGGATTAGGCAGGGCCAGATTTCCCACAAGGCCAACTAAGGCCCGGCCTTGGGGCAGCAGGGAGTAGAGGGGCAGCAGGGAGTAGAGGGGTAGCCAGGGGCGTATTTACCGCGAGGCAAACTAGGCTTTTGCCTAGGGCGGCACCTTCCTGGGGGGCGGCCGTAGTCAAACGCCTTGTTCAAACGCCTTGTTCAAACGCCGTAGTCAAACGCCTATGTTGTGAAGAGGAGGGGCGAGCCGGAGCCCGACGGATGGGATCGTGACTCAGAAAACGAAAAGCAGCCGGCGGCCAGTTAATCGATACTATCTTTACAGGGGGTGGTTGATAGTAAGGTGCCTGGCTTTGGCCAAGCTGAGCTAAATGTACAGCGGGGGAGGGGGGGGGGGGGGGGGAGG
>NW_017307448.1:45939-55974 GCF_000935625.1 Nanorana parkeri | reverse complement strand
TGCCATTCTCCATTGGGGGGGGGTTGGCAGGTAGGGGGGCGCGTTGAGGAACCTGGCTTTGGGGCAGCAGAGAGAGTAAATCCGGCCCTGGGATTAGGGCGACAGCCAAGGAACTAGTCATTTCGGAAGAAGAAGTCAGATTTCCTTGAATGTATCAACCCTGTGAAGTGAAATTAGACACAATATGATATTTATGTAAAAACAGGTTAAAAGGGGAATTGAGGCGCCCGTGAGAGCCAATCAGATCCTTGCTGCTGTTTTGGCTTTGTAAGTAGAGCGCTCTGCCATCCTTACCTGTGTCCATCACTATTATTTGATGGGAATTTTGTCTTCTTTTTTCCTTCTAGCTGGAGGAAGCCAATAACCCGTACATCTGCACGGCCATGGTGGGGCTGAAAGACAAGAAAGCAGCGGTATGATGCAATGTACTCCATATGAATGTTATTGATACGATGAGTCCTGTAGTCAGGGGCATCCCGAGGCCAGGTGTCACCCGGAGCGGAGACCGAGTGGCACCCTGTCGTGACGTCATCTTTTTGGTGGTGGACGGCCATCTTGGTGGTGGACGCCAGCAGAGAGAGGAGAGGGGACGTTCACCCGGTGGGATGAGGTATGCCGCCAGGTCCCCATCTCTCTCCAGACACTGTTGGGGTCTCGGTCCATGACCGAGCGCCCGACTTTTCAGAGGGAGTGACACCAAAATGACCGTCAGTCATTTTGGTGGCACCCCTCCAATGGTGGCACCTGTGTGCGGGCCGCACCCCCAATTGTGACGCCACTGCTTGTAGCACTGTCATGAAGATCTGGTAGAGTAACAGCCCCCGCATAGACATGTAACCCGTGGAAGAATTCGGTTTGAATATTTTGCTATTTCAGGATTTGGATCTGTACTTCAATTCGGTTCGGGTTTCATATTTGGGCGAAATACGAATTTCATTAGTTTCAGATGAGTTTACAAATTTACGCGAATATCACAGAAAACCATCTACAGATATTAATACTACAGCTGAACCTCCTAGACCCGAATGGCATTCGGGATCCGAATTTCCGTATAGCATTGGGGAGCTCCTGAATGCCCTTCGGGTCTGGGAGCCTCAGCTTTAGTAATATATGTATATGGCTCCCAGACCCGAATGGCATTCAGGAGCTCCCGGAAGCAATTCAGAAATTCGGATCCCGAATGCCATTCGGGTCTGGGAGCCACATACATATATTACTAAAGCTGAGGCTCCCAGACCCGAAGGGCATTCAGGAGCTCCCCAATGCTATACGGAAATTTGGATCCCGAATGCCATTCGGGTCTTGGAGTCCTCAGCTTTAGTATTATATGTATACAGGTGAAACTCGAATAATTAGAATATCGTGCAAAAGTAATTGCAGTAAGTGCTGCAAAAGGGGCCCAAACCAAGTACTGAGTACATATGCATGCTTGTACTTTTCAGAGGTCCGATATTGTTCTATGTACAATCCTTGTTTTATTGATTGCATGTAATAATCTACTTTTTTGAGGTTGTGAATTTGGGGTTCTTGGGGTTTTCATGAGCTGTAACCATAATCATCACAATGATGACAAATCACGGCTTGAACTATCTTGCTTTGCATGTAATGAGTCTCATATATTAGTTTCACCTTTTAAGTTGCATGAGTGAAATAAATGAACTTTGCACGATATTCTCATTATTCCAGTTTCACCTGTATACTGTATGTGGCTCCCATGTTGCCGTAACAAAAATTTGTGTTCAGACCCATTCGGATGCATTAAACCGAAAAACACATCTGATTGGCCAGAAAAGTCACATGTCCCATTCAATTTGGAAATGGTCATTCGGATTTCGGACGCATTGGGATTCGGCAAATTCGGATGTGTGCGAATGACGGAAAATTAGTCCGAATTTTTATTCGGAAATTAAACGAATAACACGTGTCTACCCCCAAATAAATGTGACCGCACCTATAGATTGAAGGAATCCCTCTGTGCAGGTTTCCAGGAATCGGGATTCCTGATTGGTCTGGTGTGTGTTGGATAAATCAGCCTGACTGACCTTCATACTCCCCAATACCTGACTGTAGATCATGGAGACCAACTGCATTCACCGATCACAGGAAGAATCCCAAAAACATCCGTCGGTTCTAACAACATTTTTCTGCAAAGTCATTCTAGTAATTATTATATAAAGAACCGAATATTAGCCTATAAGCCCCTAATACCCTGTTTCCCCCGAAAATAAGACCTAGTACCATTTTTGGGAATTGCTAAAATATAAGACCTACCCCGAAAATAAGACCTAGTTGTGACCATTCCCAGGGCCGGCGGTGGCATAAGGGGGAACTTGAAGAGCCGCGGGAGAGAATCAGCGGTGCCAACGAAAGCCAGCGCTAGAGGAAGTGAGGCGGCACCGGAGGGAGCAGAGTCGCATAAGCCGACGCCTCCTCTATAGTGCCGCCTCCTGTCACAGGCGGAGTGATACCAAATTGACATCACCAAGCCTATAGAGTTACAGTGTTTCCCCCGAAAATAAGACCTACCCCGAAATTAAGACCTAGTTGTGACCGTTCCCAGGGCCGGTGGCGGCATAAGGGGGAACTTGAAGAGCCGCGGGAGAGAATCAACGGTGCCAAGGAAGCCGGCGCTAGAGGAAGCGAGGCGGCAGCGGAGGGAGCAGAGCCGCATAAGCCGATGCCTCCTCTATAGCCCCGCCTCCTGTCACAGGCGGAGTCATACCAAATGCGCTCCGTGCCTGTGAGGAATCCATAGTGAAAGCGCGCTTCGCTCATCCTGGCCAGCGATTGGTTACCAAATTGCTCTGGGAAAAGTACGGCGCCCCTGATCGCCCTGATCACCATATTCTTAACTTTGCCATTTTGGATTATTTAATTTGGATTTGCATTAACTTTGGGTTGTTATACATTAAAAAAAAATAAGACCTAGCCCCGAAAATAAGACCTACCCCGAAAATAAGATCTACCCCCGAAAATAAGACCTACCCCCGAAAATAAGACCTACCCCCGAAAATAAGACCTTCCCCGAAAATAAGACCTACCCCGAAAATAAGACCTACCGCGAAAATAAGACCTAGCGTGTTTTTTTTTAGCCCAAAAAAAATATAAGACAGTGTCTTATTTTCGGGGAAACACGGTATTGTCATTTCATCATTAATAAGACAAGTCGTCATTCTTTTTCTTTATCTTTGATTTTCTTTGAAGAGAGAACAGATCTCACTAGAGTTTTGATATATTCATTTCTGTTATGTCACAACACCTGATCAGCTTGACTGACCCCCCAGAAGCAGCACAGGGCAATTGTGACCTCATCTGACTAACTTCTCTGCTGTAACATCTGTTTAAACGACGAAGCAATTGTAACTCTTTTGTGTTTTTGTCCCCCACAGTCTGAATTTGATAAAGATGTGGACCTGGCGTGTAGATCAGGTGAGGAATTCTACACTTCTGTATTAATCTAAATGACATTTATTTTATGTAGTATGGATAGCAGGGAGCAGAGTCCTCCAGCAGTGCAGAGTATATCAGGAGAGGAGAGTTATAGAGGAAGGAGCAGAGTCCTCCAGCAGAGCAGAGTATTTCAGGAGAGGAGAGTTAGAGGAAGGAGCAGAGTCCTCCAGCAGAGCAGAGTATTTCAGGAGAGGAGAGTTAGAGGAAGGAGCAGAGTCCTCCAGCAGAGCAGAGTATTTCAGGAGAGGAGAGTTAGAGGAAGGAGCAGAGTCCTCCAGCAGAGCAGAGTATTTCAGGAGAGGAGAGTTAGAGGAAGGAGCAGAGTCCTCCAGCAGAGCAGAGTATTTCAGGAGAGGAGAGTTAGAGGAAGGAGCAGAGTCCTCCAGCAGAGCAGAGTATTTCAGGAGAGGAGAGTTAGAGGAAGGAGCAGAGTCCTCCAGCAGAGCAGAGTATTTCAGGAGAGGAGAGTTAGAGGAAGGAGCAGAGTCCTCCAGCAGAGCAGAGTATTTCAGGAGAGGAGAGTTAGAGGAAGGAGCAGAGTCCTCCAGCAGAGCAGAGTATTTCAGGAGAGGAGAGTTAGAGGAAGGAGCAGAGTCCTCCAGCAGAGCAGAGTATTTCAGGAGAGGAGAGTTAGAGGAAGGAGCAGAGTCCTCCAGCAGAGCAGAGTATTTCAGGAGAGGAGAGTTAGAGGAAGGAGCAGAGTCCTCCAGCAGAGCAGAGTATTTCAGGAGAGGAGAGTTAGAGGAAGGAGCAGAGTCCTCCAGCAGAGCAGAGTATTTCAGGAGAGGAGAGTTAGAGGAAGGAGCAGAGTCCTCCAGCAGAGCAGAGTATTTCAGGAGAGGAGAGTTAGAGGAAGGAGCAGAGTCCTCCAGCAGAGCAGAGTATTTCAGGAGAGGAGAGTTAGAGGAAGGAGCAGAGTCCTCCAGCAGAGCAGAGTATTTCAGGAGAGGAGAGTTAGAGGAAGGAGCAGAGTCCTCCAGCAGAGCAGAGTATTTCAGGAGAGGAGAGTTAGAGGAAGGAGCAGAGTCCTCCAGCAGAGCAGAGTATTTCAGGAGAGGAGAGTTAGAGGAAGGAGCAGAGTCCTCCAGCAGAGCAGAGTATTTCAGGAGAGGAGAGTTAGAGGAAGGAGCAGAGTCCTCCAGCAGAGCAGAGTATTTCAGGAGAGGAGAGTTAGAGGAAGGAGCAGAGTCCTCCAGCAGAGCAGAGTATTTCAGGAGAGGAGAGTTAGAGGAAGGAGCAGAGTCCTCCAGCAGAGCAGAGTATTTCAGGAGAGGAGAGTTAGAGGAAGGAGCAGAGTCCTCCAGCAGAGCAGAGTATTTCAGGAGAGGAGAGTTAGAGGAAGGAGCAGAGTCCTCCAGCAGAGCAGAGTATTTCAGGAGAGGAGAGTTAGAGGAAGGAGCAGAGTCCTCCAGCAGAGCAGAGTATTTCAGGAGAGGAGAGTTAGAGGAAGGAGCAGAGTCCTCCAGCAGAGCAGAGTATTTCAGGAGAGGAGAGTTAGAGGAAGGAGCAGAGTCCTCCAGCAGAGCAGAGTATTTCAGGAGAGGAGAGTTAGAGGAAGGAGCAGAGTCCTCCAGCAGAGCAGAGTATTTCAGGAGAGGAGAGTTAGAGGAAGGAGCAGAGTCCTCCAGCAGAGCAGAGTATTTCAGGAGAGGAGAGTTAGAGGAAGGAGCAGAGTCCTCCAGCAGAGCAGAGTATTTCAGGAGAGGAGAGTTAGAGGAAGGAGCAGAGTCCTCCAGCAGAGCAGAGTATTTCAGGAGAGGAGAGTTAGAGGAAGGAGCAGAGTCCTCCAGCAGAGCAGAGTATTTCAGGAGAGGAGAGTTAGAGGAAGGAGCAGAGTCCTCCAGCAGAGCAGAGTATTTCAGGAGAGGAGAGTTAGAGGAAGGAGCAGAGTCCTCCAGCAGAGCAGAGTATTTCAGGAGAGGAGAGTTAGAGGAAGGAGCAGAGTCCTCCAGCAGAGCAGAGTATTTCAGGAGAGGAGAGTTAGAGGAAGGAGCAGAGTCCTCCAGCAGAGCAGAGTATTTCAGGAGAGGAGAGTTAGAGGAAGGAGCAGAGTCCTCCAGCAGAGCAGAGTATTTCAGGAGAGGAGAGTTAGAGGAAGGAGCAGAGTCCTCCAGCAGAGCAGAGTATTTCAGGAGAGGAGAGTTAGAGGAAGGAGCAGAGTCCTCCAGCAGAGCAGAGTATTTCAGGAGAGGAGAGTTAGAGGAAGGAGCAGAGTCCTCCAGCAGAGCAGAGTATTTCAGGAGAGGAGAGTTAGAGGAAGGAGCAGAGTCCTCCAGCAGAGCAGAGTATTTCAGGAGAGGAGAGTTAGAGGAAGGAGCAGAGTCCTCCAGCAGAGCAGAGTATTTCAGGAGAGGAGAGTTAGAGGAAGGAGCAGAGTCCTCCAGCAGAGCAGAGTATTTCAGGAGAGGAGAGTTATAGAGGAAGGAGCAGAGTCCACCAACCCACGTTATTCAGGAGAACAATGCACTGATATGGTGGGGGCCCGTCTGCTGATGAAATCGGATAAGTAGTAGTTGCCGCATTTTTTTTTTAGAAGAACATCATCCCCTACAAACATAACGAGGAGTTACCGATGATGAATCTTCCCATTGACTTGCTCCTATCGGGATATTTATTAATTAACGGATCCGAGAATGGAACGCTGAGCAATCCAGAAATGTGCAATCAGCCGGACTCTCCGCCTTGCCCCCATTACTCCGCTAATTCCGCGTCTTCTCACCAACCATAAAAAACCTGAGGAGATCTATACCGCAATTAGGCAATAGAACCATCACTTAACTTGCCGGCGGTGGGCAAACATGTCACGAGTCGGGGCCGCCGAGCCGCGGAAATAGATTTTGGTGGAAGAATAGGCCATTTAGCGGGAAATATCTGTCATTAGTTGAAGTGCTCTTCACGTCTCCTGGTAATAGAGCTTTGCCTATTTGCTCCGGGTAATGTGAACCTTGCTCTGTATTATTAGCAGATAAAGGAGAATTGCGCCGTGATTAGACTTCTGTCCATTCAGCATTAAAGCGTCTCCGAACCTCCAGAAGAACATTGTAATGTGCTGCAGCCTTATCAGTCTTTACATGTGGCAGCTGCATTGGGGGGGAGGGTAACCTGCCGGTAACACGCTTTCGGTCCTAGGGTGACAACGCGCACTCTGCCACTGAATTTATGGAGGAGCAGCATCTTCCCTTGCACAGAAATTGTATTAGGACTACAGAACCCCACTCTCCTTGTTTAGTCCTTACACACTCCCTGACCTAGGGTGACAACGCGCACTCTACCACTGAATTTATGGAGGAGCAGCATCTTTCCTTGCACAGAAATTGTATTAGGACTACAGAACCCCACTCTGCTTGTTTAGTCCTTACACACTCCCTGACCTAGGGTGACAACGTGCACTCTACCATTGAATTTATGGAGGAGCAGCATCCTTCCTTGGACAGAAATTGTATTAGGACTACAGAACCTCTTACACACTCTCTGTTTTTAAGTCCTGACACACTACCTGACCTAGGGTGACAACACTGGAAGAGCAGAATTGTTATACTAGGGCAGGAATCGTGGTAGGAATTGGTTTAGGCCTCTTCTATAACTTTTGGACGAAGATGGCCACTTGAAGAACCTCAGGGCTCGTGGTGATCACCACTGATGTGAGGAAAGTCCTTATGAGCCAGGATCAGTTTTAAGGAAATATTAGGTTTACAGAACCTCTGACACATTCTCCTTTTTTAGTCGTTACACATTCCCTGACCTAGGGGTGACAACACTGCAGGAGCAGAATTGTTATACTAGGGCAGGAATGGTGATAGGAATTGGTTTAGGCTTCTTCTACAACTTTTGGAAGAAGTTGGCCATGTGAAGTATCTCAGGGGTCATTGTGATCAGCAATGATGATTGTCAGCTGAAGATCTCAGTCCATATGAGCCACATCTTGAGCAAAGCCTTCCAGGACCCAGACTCAATTTTAAAGGGAAGGGTTCAGGTTCATTCATTTAGGTCGGGTCCTCCTTAAATTTAGGGATGTGGACTGGATGTGCTCCCATGAGAAGCTCCGTGTTATGGGCGATCTGAAGTACCGCACTTAAATGGATCAGGTTTGTGCTCGTGAGGAGTATCACGTACCTGGTAGAGAACCGAGTAGTTGAGGAGGCCTCCTTTGCAACTCTTGTCCCGCACCATTGAGAGTGGTGACAGGGAGTGAGTTGACAGAGAGCAGCACCGGTGCCAGAGGGTGCAGGGCACTGTGCCTGGGTGAGTCCGAAGCTGGTCTGCAAGGAAGCAGGTGTAGATGCAGCTGGAAGGACCACCAGGAATACGGCTGGAGCAGAACGAAGTCAGGCAGGCCAGGGGCAACACCGATCGGGCAGCGAAGTACAAGGGCGGCAGGCAGAAGAGTAGTTGAGGAGCAAGCAGAGGTCAGGGGCGGCAGGAGTCAGGCGTAGTCAAGGAGATCCGGGTCAAGCAGCAGAACACTGGAACAGGCAGAGACCCAGGAACACACACAGGAGCTGAAAGACCATCCAGCAATGATCCATAGGACTGGCAAGTTTAATAGGGCCATCAATCCAGGGAAGCTGCATCACTTCCTGCGTGACACGTTACCACGTCTCCGCACACACGTCCGTTGAGCGTGCATGCACAATAGTGCCTGTTTCTTGCAAAGGTGGAAGACAGGCGTACGCGCATGCGCAGAAGCACCAGCATGGCCAGGTATAGTCTTACAAGGAGTGTGCTGGTGAGCTGGAGACTATGGGCCATTTTTGGCCATTTTATTGAACTTCTAAGGACTATACAACACCTCCCCTTCTACTCATCTTCATAACAAAGGTGGGGGTGAACGATAAATGTCAACAAAATACACAAAAGGAAAATAAAACACATAAAACCGCTCAGGAGCCTTTTAAAGCCCATAGCACCGAAGGCACCCTCATTCCAATAAGGCTAATTTTGCTCCACCAATTGCTTTACCAATTTGCTCCAATTAATTTCTCCAAAATGAAACGAGGGTTTGTTCACAGCACGCAGCGTATAATGCATAGCACATAACGTGTGTGCACTAGCCTGCGATGTGAACATGCACTGCAACGCATTGACAGTGCTCATTGTTAATTCTATGAGCTGCAGCACATCGTAGGGCTCTGCGCTGGGATCAGATATTGCCTGCACCATTTTATCTCAATGCACACCAACGTATGGCTGCGGTGTAACTAGGTCCTATACGAGGTGAGGCTGTTTGCCTTGTCTTTACATTAGGACTGTGTTGGGCAATGCCGCCCAAAGTAGCCCACTGGGGCTCCTGCAAATGATTTGACTCCTGCAAAATTTGACATGTGTAAAATTCCATATTCCATATTTTTGTCTTAAAAGTAGATGTTTATAGATCAGCCACTAGAGGGAACAAATACTAAATCTATGAACCCCCCCCCCCCAATGACAAGGGAAGGGTTGTGTCACCATGATAGAGAAAATAGGGGGAATCCTCCCAAAAAGGGGGGCATAGGCAGAACTAAAGACCTCAGACACTCTAACCTTTCCTCATTTCATCCAAAACTAAGAAGAGGTTTGGCTTTAAAAGGAGAACTATGGGGTCAGGGCTTTTCCCCATAGTTCTCCTTAGGGTAACGGGAGGACACAAACTAGCGTCCTCCCGTCACCCTAAGCTCAATATATAGGGAGCTACAGCTTGCAGTAGTCACCGCTCTAAGCTCCGCCCCCCCATACAAATAAGATACATTGTTGTTCAGAGTTCGGGGACTCGGAGGGGTTATTAAGATTTAATTCCGGAGTTTAGTGTCACTTTAAGTATTGTCCTTTGCAGATTAGGTCTACATATGAATAAAACAGTGAATACAATGACGCAATATATTGATTCATTGTATTTATTCAAAGTCACCTGCAGACTATCTGATGCTATTTTACACCGGAGCGGCTGCCCAATCCCAGCTGTCAATTTGACAGCCAGTAGTTGCTGGAAATAGCGGCAGGGGTAGAAAAGTCAGACATAAGAGGTGCATCCTATATACTTTGTTGAAGCTTCTTAGGACGTATCGCCTATGCTCAAAAATCCCTCAAGTGGTTAAAAGTCAGATAGAATTTTTACTTCAATAACAAACCTTCATTAAATCCATAAATCAGATAAAAGTTCCGGAGATAACACAGGTGACCGACTGAAGATCGATTCATTATAACATAAGAAAAGATGAAATCATTTGTATTTGATCTTCCGAACCGCAGTGTAACGCAGTAATTTGGAAGGAAGCAGAGTCCGCAGGGAAATGCGTCCTTTCTGAAGGCTGAAATTATTAAGGATGGAATTTATAATTGGAAAAGTGTTGAAATGGACTTTTTGTTCCCGTCTTGCCTTCGCGATGAGTTCTAATCTGTTTCATTTCTTAATCTAATACAAAAAAGGAAGAAAAAAAAAAAAACTCTGTAGCTTAGTTGAACTCCAGACAAACAGTTAGGCCTTGTTCACTCCGAAAGCGGTGCGTTCCAGAGCGTTAGCACTGCGATCGCTCACAAAACTTCCCCCTGAGTTCTGGGGCGGGAGGGGGCGTGGCTTCCACACCCTAACCCCCATCTACCCCCCCCACC
>NW_017307448.1:44785-45903 GCF_000935625.1 Nanorana parkeri | reverse complement strand
AGGACGCGTGGCAAAACTTTGCCGGCGTTCCGTTCCACTGCAACAGCAACAAGTTTCCCAGCACACTCGCCAGCCAGCATGCAAAAAAACTTGTCTCACCGCTCAGGAAAGGAACAGAGGTTTAGATACACGTCTTCTGCAGAAAATGTGAAAGCCGCACAGCCGCGCCAAGGCACCTCTTATAGTGCGGTCCTAACTCTAAACTATGAGAGTCTCCATCTTGGAGCACATTGGGAAAAAGATCAAATTGGGTGCAGGTTTGTCAGGAGGAAGCCCAACCTCCCTTAAAAAGGTACAGGAACGCACAAGGGACCCCGCACATCACAACGGCAGCTGAGACCCCCCCCCATGCGTCACTGCACCAAATCAGTCAAGCAAAACAAAATGGCAAAACGCACTCTTCAATTTGTTACCAGCTTGCTCTATTTTTTTGCGTTTGCAGTGGAACGGAAACGCAGGCAAAGTATTGCCACGTGTCCGATCGCACTGTGGGCGGGGGTGGGGGGCGTGGAAGCGGTGCCATTGAATTCAATGCACCACCACGCCCCCTCCCGCCCCAGAATGCAGGGGGAAGATCGCGGGGTGTTCCAGCAGCTACCGCTCTGGAACGCACATCTTTCAGTGTGAACAAGCCCTGAAATATAAAGGGGGAAATAGAGCCGTCGGAGCTGTGTAACCAACCAAAGCTGCCATCCAGTCTGGGAGTATTCACATCCCATAACAGACAGTACAGCTCTCTTGTGGTGACCGGACTCTTTACTCTTGCAGTTAAAGGAGAACTATGGGGTCAGTGTTTTTCCCCATAGTTCTCCTCAGGGTAACGTCTGTCACTCTGCTATCTCCTCCTCTTAGCATGCTTTTTGTCACACCTGATTGGCTTCTAGTGCTGTCTCTCCATCTTCAGTGCTCTACAGAAGGCTAATTACAAATGAGATATTAGATGATGTTTTTTTTACCATCTGCCTAGAGTTCAGCTTTAAAAGTTTATTGACTTAACTGCATAAAGGGCAGGGGAGTGTAGACAGTAGCGACAGCTTTGCTTTCCTGGGGTTCCAAGTGTCTCTGCTTAATGCACCCACACACGCTGTCTGATGTGTCTATTTTTGTCCATTGACACT
>NW_017307448.1:36313-44759 GCF_000935625.1 Nanorana parkeri | reverse complement strand
TCAGATAATTCTGTCTTCCAAGAGAAGAGTAAGGACTGTCTCGGCCTCTCCATGCGATAGACGGCTCCACGCCAAGACAAGACCAGTCAGGCTAAGCTGAACGTACAGGTTCATGGGGCAGCCAAGTGATAGACTATGCTTAGATGAAGCCGGACCTTCTATCACCCTTCTGTGGTCAATGGTTAGGTTTACTCTGAGATGACTGGAACCCGCCCCCCCTGCTCCCCATTTTTTACATAGGTGTCACAGGGTCAGGAACTGAGAGGAAATCTTCCCAATGAGGACACAGATTGCAACATAAACGTGACGGATGTTACAACTCTTACCGTCTGTATAAAAATACAAAGCTTGGTTTTGGCTGAAGTTGGTTTGGAGAATCGCGGAAGAGGAACATGGCCATGTTGCTTAACATTAAGCCCCCCATGGGATCTTCAAGTTAGAATTTTGGGGGTGACATAGGGTTAGCACCTGGCATGTACCTGGGTGGAGACTGAATGTGGGAGGAAGCTTCCCTTGCACCCCTTGTCCCAAAGACTCTGGAGTTGGGAACAGAGTCTGAGTGGACAGCAACCCAGATAGCAAGGATAACTTGCCACAAACTTGTGTCCGGGTTAAATTGTAATTCTTGTTAACTTGCTGCACACTCCTGGCAGGTTGTAGACTTGCAGAACACTCGCAGCACAAGTTCTAGGCGACACTTTTTGAATTTGAAGCAAATTTGCTCAGCAAGTCTACAGCAAGAGTCCTGCAGGTCTTAGCAAGAGCTCTGCAAGCTGGCTGGTCTGGAGACTCGCTGTAATTGTGCAACAAAATTGTGAAGCTTGGCATGCAATAGTTTAGCCAGTCATTCTCAAACATGCAGCACAATTACTTGCTATCTGGGAAGTGGCACATGTGCCAGTGGTGATCACACCATGCAAGCTGGAGTTCCGGCACCGGATCGGGTCAGGCTGAGCTGTAGTCAAAACCAGGCAGGCAGCGGAGTACAGAGCAGGATCCAAGATCGAGGTCAAACAAGTCAGGGGTCAAATCCAGTTGGGCAGCGAGATACACAGGCAGGAGACAGAGGCAGGTCCAGCAGGCAAGCAGGAGGTCGAGGGCAGGCAGCAATCAACAAGGTCAAGGGCAATCAGGGTCAAAAGTCAGCAAGGTAATCAGAAGGGCAAGGGACACGGGGGAAGCTGAAGACAATCCAGCAACTTGAAGTCAGGTAGGCTGGCTATAAATAGGCTGATCAGGAAACAGAATCACGTCCAGTGCGCTTGGAGCACTTTTGCGCGGCTGTTCTGTGGCGCACGCATGAGCGCAAGTGCCCGTCTACCCGCAGTACGGAAAAGTGGACCCCACACATGCGCAGTAGCAGGTGGTTTCTGACACCACCTGTCCTGGATTCACCTGGACAGTCCGGGTTTTGAGTCCTGTATGTGCTGTGTATGGGTTTCAGCTGGCCTGAAACCCAAAAACAGCACATACAGGACTCAATACTCGGACTGTCCAGGTGAATCTGGGACTGGCGGGCAACCCTAGGGTGGCATCTCCCTACCAGACTCCATTGTTTCTGACCAAAAATTATGTTTTTTGGTGACTTTACCCTTGAACACAAGATCTGCGTGTTTCCGATGTATTTCTTCTGTATGTACATGAGGTGTCTTTTTCTTTACGTGATGTCAATTATTTTTTTTCTCTTTCTACTCCAGCTCTCGGCAAAGACATTTCAACCTGTAGGACATCTACCATCACCGGGACTTTAAAACGCCCTTCACTGCAAGACGAAGAAAAGATGAAGAACCACCAAAAGGGTTCGAACTTCAACAGTCTTCCAGCCAACGTGTCCAAAATGCATCTTCAAGGCTCTCCGCATTATCTCGGAAGCATCAATCTAAATGAGTACAACAACCACACGCTCACCCTAAAAAAAGACAAAAACCAGCCCCCAAAGCCCATATACATGTGCGAGGGGGACATCTTCAAAAAGTTGGACTCTGAGCTAACCAGAGCGCAGGAGCAGTCAATGGACGCCAGCTACGTCATTTTACCCAGCAGTACGGCCACGCTGAGGGCCAAGCCAAAGGAGGACAGCAAATACAGCATGAACATTGACCAGATGCCGCAAACCCGGCTCATCCATCTCAACATGGCCGACCCCAGTTACATGGTGAAGAGTCCGCCCCGGGAACGTATGGGCATAAAATGCCCCGAGCAGGGTTCTCCAATGCAGAAGCAACACCTGCACCCCAGCGAGTCTCAGATCCCCATGGGGCTATGCGAAAAGTTAGAATTAGGGACAGCGGGCATTATGCCCAAGAACGAAAACATCTCTACGCTATCGATGAGCTCCTTAGAGGTGAGAGGGATTGAACGCAAAGCTAATGATGAGTCAGTGATGACGGATGTGGGGTGTAATTCGGGGCAACTTAAGTTTATTGAATTCACTGTTCCCCCGTATTTGGGTCATTATTGTGTATTGCCGCTTGAAGTTTTTTTATCCAACTTTTTTTTGCTGTCTTTTTATTTTTCCACCAAAAACAAAGGCTGAGGGACTGTTTTGTTGGCGCAAGAACAGGTCCAATTGTAATAGTCATCTAGCTTGGTGATTTATTGGATGAGAACATCAAGTACGGCCAATGTGTTTTGAGGGAAAGGCCTCCCCCTTCAGGGCCTAAGGGTATTGGTTCAGAATCATTCCCAGAAAAAAAATAGTTCGAAAGGCTAGTGTAAGACTCAATGGAGCTGAAATGTCATTGTGACCTTGAGACAGAGAGGATGGCTGAGAGGATCCAGTCTGCTTCTAGGTGCAGATTTCTCTAGTATGGCCTTAATTCAAGACCTCAGGGTCAAGCATAAGTGTGCACACATAAGTACAAACACACATACACCCTATTGCCAGAAGTATTGGGACGCCTTTACACGCACATCAACTTTAATGGTATCCCAGTCTTAGTCCGTAGGGTTCAGTATTGGGTTGGCTCCGCCATTTGCCGCTATAACAGCTCCGCCTCTTCTGGGAAGGCGTCCACAAGGTTTAGGAGTGTATCTATGGGAATGTTGGACCATTTGTGAGGTCAGGTACTGATGTTGGGGGAGGGGCTCGGAGTCTCCGCCTCTAATTCATCCCAAAGGTGTTCTATGGGGTTGAGGTCAGGACTCTGTCACGTTCCTCCCCCTCCCCCATCCATGTCTTTATGGACCTTGCTTTGTGCACTGGTGCGCAGTCATGTTGGAACAGGAAGGGGCCGTCCCCAAACTCCTCCCACAAAGTTGGGAGCATGAAATTGTCCAAAATGTCTTGGTGTGCTGATGCCTTAAGAGTTCCCTTCACGGGAACTAAGGGGCGGAGCCCAACCCCCGAAAAACAACCCCCCCCATAATCCCCCCTCCCCCAAACTTTACACTTGGCACAATGCAGTCAGGCAAGTACCGTTCTCCTGGCAACCGCCAAACCCAGACACGTCCATCGGATTGCCAGACAGAGAAGCGTGATTGGTCACTCCAGAGAACACGTCTCCACTTCTCTAGAGTCCAGTGGCGGCGTGCTTTACACCACGGCATCCCACGCTTTGCATTGCACTTGGTGATGTAAGGCTTGGATGCAGCTGCTCGGCCATGGAAACCCATTCCATGAAGCTCTCTACGCACTGTTGTTGTGCCAATCTGAAGGCCACACGAAGTTTGGAGGTCTGTAGCTATTGACTCTGCAGACAGTTGGCGACTTCTGCGCACTGTGCGCTTCAGCATGCGCTGACCCCGCTCTGTCATGTGACGTGGCCGACCACTTCCTGGCTGAGTTGCTGTTGTTCCCGGTCGCTTCCACTTTGTTATAATCCCAGTAACAGGCGACCGCGGAATATTTAGTAGCTGGGAAATGTCACGGATGGACTTATTGCACAGGTGACAACCTATCACGGTACCGCGCTTGTAGTCACTGAGCTCCTGAGAGCGACCCATTCTCTCACCAATGTCTGTAGAAGCGTCTGCATGCCGAGGTGCGTGATTTTATACACCGGGGGACCATGGAGGTGATTGGAACTTATATATCCTATATTGCCAAAATACTTTTGGCAATATAGGGTATATTATACATTCTGCTGCTCTGGGGGAACAACGGGATGTAAGCAGAAAAAAGACTGATAAGAAACCCCCATGTTCATGATAGTTCCCAAAATCTTGCAGTGATGTTTGAATTATCTATCATCATCAGATATTATTATTATTATTATTTTTATTATTTGATCCTTCGAAATATTGTATTTCTCTCCCTAATAGGGCTGAACTTACATATTTTCCTTTTGTTTGCATTTACAGAGAAGAAAATCGCGGTATGCAGAACTAGATTTTGAGGTAAGTTTGTTTCTTCATTTTTATTCACGAAATACAAAGCAAATATTTTCTGTGCCGATTGGTTTGTATTGGAGATGCACCGATACCGATATTGGTATTGGTCCCGATACGGAGTATTTGAGCGAGTACTCTACCAAATGCTCCCATAATTACCCCGACACTGGAACTTCCGGTCAGAGGGAGATTCCCTCTGACGGGCAGTGCCATGAGGAAGCATGGAGCCAATTTCCCGGCCAATCAGGAAGCCGGGTAGCGTGCAATGACGCGCTGCCCGGCTTCCCGATTGGTCAGGAGGCTAGCAAATCCAGTAGCCGGGCGCCGTGTAATGACGCAGCGCCCGGCATTCTGATTGGCCGGTAAGCCGGCGTCGTGCTCCCTCATCATCTCATGAGTCATAATATTAAGAAAGTGACCTTAAAGCATTAGTTTGTATTGCTTTAGAAAAAATGTGACCTGTCCCTTTAAGAAAAAGTATCGGTAATTGGTATCTGCGAGTACTTGATCAAAAGTATCGGTACTCGTACTCGGTCCTAATAAAGTGATATCGGTGCATCCCTACGGCCAATTAGGAAGCTGGGCGCGGGTCATGACCCATCTCCCAGATTCCTGATTGGTTAGGAAACTGGCTTCATGGTGCCTAGTGACGCTGCAAGGCAGGATACTAATCAGGAAGCCGGACAGCACGTCATGACCTCTGAGTCTCTGCAGAGAGACTACTGTTTACACGCAGAGAGCAAGGGTCCCTTTCTATAGCACGCCGGCTCGGGACAGGCTTCTCTACTCAGGCTGTGTCTTTACATCTCCCTGGAGTCTAAATCTCTCATTTATTCCGTCATGCAGCGCTGTACTGAAATGAATTTTATACCCTTTTTTGGGGACAGATAGAGCTTTCTTTTGGTGGTATTTATGCTCCTGATGCAGGAAAGGGGGTTCCAAGCCACGCCCCCTCCAGCCTTCTTGCAGACTCTTACATACGAAAGGCATGATGGCAAGAAAACGCCCAACAAGGTCCGTCGCGGCCTCCGATCAGACATGAGCCTGCCTCGGAAGTTTGAATGCGGTTGTTGATACAGGACGTAGAGGTAGAGAGTTGCATAGTGTAGGACTTTAGGAATTTGTTTTGGTCATTTGTGTTTTTTACATAAATATAATCTCTTCTTTTCTCCCAGAAAATTATGCACACCAGGAAACGCCACCAGGACATGTTCCAGGACTTAAATCGGAAGCTTCAGCATGCGGAGAAAGATAAGGAGTCTCCAACAGCAGAGGGCAAGGTGAGGCTGCCACGAGAAGGTCCTTCTTCACTTTGTATAACCCCTTCCCATCCACAATACGTATATAAACAGAGGGAGCAGGAAGCAAGATATTGTCAGGAGCGCAATAATCTGGCAAACAGGAAGTGCAGAGGCGTGGCTAAAATAGGAAGTTCAGGGGAGGAGCAAGGAGTTCAGAGTTCAGCAGAAACTAGGTTTACTTGAGGATTACGGAGAAAGATAAGGAGTCTCTAACAGCAGAGGGCAAGGTGAGGCGACCATGAGAAGGTCCTTCATCACTTTGTATAACCATCTTCCCATCCACAATATGTATATAAACATTACCCAGCATGGTGCATAGTGATTATCCTTATTAATGTCCCCCCTATGAGTACCTGCAACCAACACTGTCACAATCTGGGATCAGGCTCAGAGTCCAGTAGCTGAAACAGTTGACAAATTGGTGGTATAACAGGCCGGATTGGGTACACAAGCAGACGGTAGTAGTGGAGGAGCAGGCAGTAGCGTTGTCAGGGATCAAGCCGAGGTCAGGAGGCAAAGGTATCAGTATGTAGCAGAAGATGATGAGAGTAGTCGTTGAATCAGCAGCCAAAGGTCGGTACACGGATAGCAGTATGAGCAGATTGTATCACAGAGGGAGCAGGAAGCAAGATATTGGCAGGAGCACAATAATCTGGCAAACAGGAAGTGCAGAGGCGTGGCTAAAATAGGAAGTTCAAGGGAGGAGCAAGGAGTTCAGCAGAAACTAGGGTTACCTGAGGATTACACAGGAGATCAGGCGAGGAGCTATCCAAGGTTCTAAGGTGGCTCAGCAGGTAGAACCACCGCCAGCTACAGCAGAGGCCCCGGGTTCAGATCCTGACAAACAAATTGGGCACTGCCCACCCTCAGACTTAGCGGTCACGGACTACTTGTATCCCCACTGACAACAAGGAAGCATTCGGAGAGATTCCGAATCACAAAATGATCACATGTAAGCTGAAGAGTGAGAAAAAAAAATGAAAACCTTCAGCCTGCAATTGAACGCTGCCACAATGAGGTCTTCAATGACATACGTTTAATACTGTAATTGTCAAATACAGTTCCAGAATTTAAAAAAAATATAACGCAATAACCAACTTAAAGGAGAACTATGAGGTGAATGATTTTCACTCAACGTCATAGTTCGAGCCGACGTGTTACAATGAAACTCTCACAGGTCGGCTCAATAGATCGGGAAGTGAGCGAACGCATACCGCCACTCGCTCAATTTCCGATCATCTCCCTGCAGAGAGCCGCAACTGTCAGTCACCGCTCCTCACAGGGATTCCCCCCTCCCTGCTCCGATCCTCCAGTGCTGAGTGGAGAAACGGAGGAGGCAGGCACAGCTGTCAATCACGCAGCTGGGTGGATCTCGGCAGCATTGGCGGGATCCGTCTCGGCTGCGGAGATCTCGGTATATAGTGAGCAATAGCCTGCTATATACTGAGCTTTGGGTCACAGGAGGAGGTTAGAATATGTCCTCCCGTGACCCTTAAGGCACCTGGGCGTACCATAGGTGTGTTTTTTCTGCTCCTTTTTATACCTCCCTGGCAGTATGATTTTTTATTATTTGTTTCCTTTATTTTCTCTATCTATTTTGGGGGGTTTCAAACTTCCTGCCGGTTCTGCTTGCAAGGGACGGAACCGGGAAGTCGGCGGCTCTCTCTCTCTCATCTGTCTATCTATCTATTTATTATCTATCTCTCTCAATTCAATTCAATTCAAATAAGCTTTATTGGCAGGACCAAATACATTTTAGCATTGCCAAAGCATATGGGGAGGTTATATGGGATGGAGGGGGGGGGATCTCTCTCTATCTCTTAATCTATCTATCAATTATCTATCTCTAATCTCTCCTATCTATCTATCTATCAATTATCTATCTATCTCTAATCTATCTATCTCTCTCTATTTATTATCTCTCTCTCTCTCTCTGTCCCCCCTCTCTCTCTCTCTCATCTATCTATCTATTATCTCTATCTATCTATCTATCTATCTATCTCTAATCTATCAATTATCTATCTATCTCTAATCTATCTATCAATTATCTATCATCTATCTATTATCTATCTATCTATCTCTCTCTATTTATTATCTCTCTCTCTCTCATCTATCTATCTATTATCTCTATCTATCTATATATCTATCTCTAATCTCTCTAATTTTGACTTTTCTATTATCCTTCTACAGATAGAGAAACAGCAGACACCCAGCAAGAGGTCTTGGGAAGGAATGAGGAAGATTCAGTCTCCGCCATCTTGGGTTAAAAAGGACATGGAGCCAGTGTCGCCTTCTCCCTTAGAACTAAAGACTGTGGAGTGGGAAAAAACTGGGGCGACGATACCTCTGGTGGGACAAGACATAATTGATCTTCAGACCGAGGTCTGAAGCTTCAGGAAAAAGACTTCTTTTTATTTTTAAAGAATATGGTTCCATATAAAACAAAACGGAGAGATTGTTTGGTTTCTTTTGAAACCTTGTTAAAGTACTTTTTCCGCGTTGTTCTCAGAAGGAATATTCCGTTAGGCTCTTAGAGGTAGACACACCGTGCGCTCTCTCTCTCTCTCCCGGGGGTGTGACAGGAAACAGAAGCATCGGCTAAAGCGGTCAGATGACGAGGCCAAGCTGCACGAGGACCAACTTGGGAAGAGTCATCGGGCCTTCAGGCGGAGGTGACGCTGAGGAATCCACGACGGTTGCCCGGCAACCGTTCAAGAAAAAAACACAAATTCTTTAAGACAAAAAGACGCTCAATAGCTTCCGATAGCAATTAACAATCATATAGTACTTTGTTGTATTATAGAAGAGCTCTC
>NW_017307448.1:28744-36107 GCF_000935625.1 Nanorana parkeri | reverse complement strand
TTCAATGATGTCATACCTTGCTTGATTTTTCTCCTTGAAGTCTGTTAAGGTTTTTTTCAACCACCAAAGCCCGCTAGAGCTGGCCCCTAAAAACCGGGTCCCGGTCATCATTCCTTTGACTAGTCTGAGTAGATAGAACCAAATAATAATAATAATCCCACCCAGCAGAGCGAGGCTTCACACCTTAGATCCGGTGAAGATTAGGCGTCGAATGGAAGTCTTTGACTGTTGATCTTCACCCTCTGCCAGGGTCCAGCAGATGAGTTTTTTTTGGGGGGGTTACGATGAGATTGTTTTTTTTGGCTCCAGTGTTATTTTTATTTTTGGAAAAAAAATAATAATAATAAAATAAAATTACATTTTATCTTGTCATTACATTTATATTAAATAAATCTATTAATGTTTAAATGATTTCAAAACAAAAATCCAAAATAGTAAAATAAAGGAGACAAAAAAAAAAAAGATTACTTAAAAAACTGTGATGTAATTTTCAGATTTTTTAGATTATATATATATATGAAGAGAAAGCACAAAGGCATCGAGTTTGCTGTGTTGTATTATATTGTAATTATTATAATTACACATAATGAATTTTACCATATAAAATATCTTTTTACTGTGTTTTAATTTTTTTAACACTCGGATCATCAAAATCCCTCCCAAAAAAAAACAATAGCAATGTTATGTAATAACTATGTGTTTGTTTAATAACTGTTATTTTTTTATTATTTTTCTTTTCCTTTTTTTGCCCAATTATCCCTTTTATTTTTTTGTTTTTTTTCCCCCGATCTGTGTTTGTCAGTTTTTTTGTACAGTTTTCTGAGCACAAATGAATGTGTTTTATTTCTAATAAAAAGCATATAAAGAACATTGTGCTTTTTCCTGCGCCATAAAAAAATTTTTAAAAATGTATTGCGCTCTAATCCAGAACAAAAATTTCACTTTGCAGTGTATGTAAAGCCGTAACTTTTTTTTTTTTGCATAGAATAGGGATCAGTAAAGATCCCAATTATTTATTTATTCTATTAGTTAGTAAGTTATTTATTAAAGTTATTTATTTGTTTATTTATTTAAGATCTTTTTGTATTATTAATTTATTTGTTTATGAACCAATTTATTTGTCTATTTATTTAAGATATTTCTTCATGATTTATTTATTTGTTTATTTCTTTAATTCACTTCCCGATCTATTGAGGCGACGTGTGAGTTTCATTGTCACAGGTCGGCTCGGACTATGAGGAGGAGTGAAAATGAATCACCTCGTAGTTCTCCTTTAAAGAAATAAACAAATAAATACAATTGTCTCATAAATCATAAAAAGATCTTAAATAAATAAATTATGTATTTATTGATACACATATACAGTGGTACCGCGGTTCACGAACCGAATCAAACTGCGATCAGCCAGCGATATGGACTAGAGGAAGCCACGCCCATGTGTGGGAGCGGGGGAAGATGGCTGCGGTCGTGTTCGTCACCCGAAGCGGAGTTTTGCGGAACTTACCACTGTGTATATATATTTATATTATTTATCTGTTTATTTATTTAAGATCTTTTGTATTAATTATTATTTGTCTGCGTCGCTGATGGCGAGATTTTAGTTTGATCTCCTGACCCTAAAATCTCCACTCTTAGCCCCCAATCACACCCGAGTGCCCCGCGAATCCGTGACAGACGCGTGCAAAAATGTGCGCTTTGAGGCGCATTCCCGAAACGTATCAAAAACATGAAACTTGCGTTCTGCGTCATTACTAGCGATGGTACAGCAGCGGACGGACCAGGGGACCGGAGGCCGGGACAGCAGCGGAGGTAAGGGGGACATCAAAAGGCATGCAGCGGTCTGTGTCTCTGCCACCCGCTGCATGCCTGCATGTGCTCGCTTTTGTTCCCGGAGTATATTGGATACGGCAAGAAAGCCCGATGAGGTCCACACAGAACTTATAAAGAGTCCAATGAGGGCGCCGGACTAAAGAACCGAATGCTCCCGAGCCCTCCTCCATAGAAGCCATCCGTGGATGTGCATCTGGCTGATGGGGTGTAAAGGAATGATTTGCATAGCTCCGCCCACTGCCCTGAAATGAGGAATAATCCTCTTATTTTTGGGGGGATAGGTGATTGGATGAGTCATGTGATCACCTTCTGCTCCAGGAAGTATTTGCTGTGCTCTGCTCTGATTGGGTTGGAGGTCTTTTTGAGTCTTTAGTCCCTTCACACCATGAACCCGGACGGTTCTACTGGACTCTATAAATAAATATAATGTGAGAGGCGATCTCCCCGTGTCCTTCCCTCTAATCCCACTTCTGGTTCTTACACATTGAGGTGACACCATTTCCTGAGAAGTCTATGTATCCTGAGGTCACCATGAGTCCCCGTTATCAGAGGTCTGTCCCCGGCGGCAGAGAAGTCAAATACAGCCAGTGTTGTACAGAGATGGCTGCCTCTAGGACCCTGCGTCACTTACTACTGACCCCTGAACTCTGCGTTACTTACTACTGACCCCTGAACTCTGCATTACTTAATACTGACCCCTGAACTCTGTGTAACCTACTACTGACCCCTGAACTCTGTGTAACTTACTGCTGACCCCTGAACTCTGTGTAACTTACTACTGACCCCTGAACTCTGCATTACTTACTACTGACCCCTGAACCCTGCATTACTTACTACTGACCCCTGAACTCTGTGTAACCTACTACTGACCCCTGAACTCTGTATTACTTACTACTGACCCCTGAACCCTGTGTAACCTACTACTGACCCCTGAACTCTGTGTAACTTACTACTGACCCCTGAACTCTGCATTACTTACTACTGACCTCTGGACTCTGCATCACCTACTACTGACCCCTGAACTCTGTTACTTACTACTGACAACCACCGGACTCCATGCGTTACCTGCTCATGACCCCCGTACTCCCTATAGATAACAAGGTGTATAATGGAGGCCGGATAACAAGGTGTATGATAGAGGCCGGATAACAAGGTGTATGATGGAGGCCGGATAACAAGGTGTATGATAGAGGCCGGATAACAAGGTGCATGGTGGAGGCCGGATAACAAGGTGCATGGAGGAGGCCGGATAACAAGGTGCATGGAGGAGGCCGGATAACAAGGTGCATGGAGGAGGCCGGATAACAAGGTGCATGGAGGAGGCCGGATAACAAGGTGCATGGAGGAGGCCGGATCCGTGTATGATGGAGGCCGGATAACAAGGTGCATGATGGAGGCCGGATAACAAGGTGCATGGAGGAGGCCGGATCCATGTATGATGGAGGCCGGATAACAAGGTGCATGATGGAGGCCGGATAACAAGGTGCATGGAGGAGGCCGGATCCATGTATGATGGAGGCAGCATTCGGCTTTGCTCTTCCTGAGAGCTGATTAACACTCCGCAATCAGGTCCGAGGCTCCGGAACGTTCTATAGGTGGCGGAATGAAGGTCAGGCCTGGCAGGCAATAAGACTTTGCAATGCAAATGTAATTACGGCCTCAGTATCAGGCGCGGCGATGACTGAAACCCAAACTAATGTGCGTCGCTTGTTGTGGATGCGTCTATACGTCCAATCACCATCGTTATACCGCACTGCATCATGGGAGCCCCGAATGTTGCTGAAAGCTTCTTCTTAAAGGAGAAGTACGAGGTCAGGTCTTTCCCCCATAGTTCTCCTCAGGGTAACGGGGACACAAACTAGCGTCCTCCCATCACCCGAGGCTCAGTATATAGGGAGCTACAGCTCGTGGTATACTGAGACGCCGCAGCCGGAGCGGATCCCGACTTAGATGCCGGGATCCGCCCAGCTGCGTGAGTGACAGCTGGCTCCGCCTATCTAGAGGCAGACCCAGCTGTACCCACCCCCTCCCCCGTCCGTTACGCCAGTCAGCGCTGGGGAGGGGGGGATCCAGCCCCTCCCCTGTCACGGCAGAGAGCCGTGACAGGATCGAGAGGTGAGCGAACGCCGGTATGTGTTCCCTCACCTCCCGATCTACTGAGCCGACCTGTGACAGTCTCATTGTCACAGGTCGGCTAGAACTATGAGGTGAGTGGAAAGCCCCTCCCCCCCTCATAGTTCTCCTTTAAAGGTCCTTATACCATCCCTATGTCCTTATAAGGACTCTACGGGGTCTATTCACTAAGCCAAGTGACCGACCGACCTGAACCCAACGCTGTTCGGCTATTCACTGCAGGCTGGTACGGCTGATTTGAGCTGTACACCGGGTGGCTTCGGGTCAGCCGAACATGCTCAGCATGTTCGGTGTTCGGTCGGTTCTCATAGATGCCGTGCAGCGGCGAGTGAATAGCCGAACGCCGCACTGGGCTCGGCTGTTCTGCGCGGTCTCTCCGTGGTTCCCGAGCAGAACAGAAAAATAGTTAAAAAAGTACGAAAAAAATAAATAGAAAACGATTGTGCGGAGCAGTGACAGCTAGCTCCGCCCCAACTGTTTTCTATTGGCCGGGCGGTTCTGCTGCCTTAAAAAAAACAATAATAATAATTTTGGGCCATAGGAATGCATTGCTAGATTCCTATTGGCTATTTCAATTTACAATAGGCAATAGCAAACTAGCTACTGTACCCGCCCACTGTGCTGTCGGCCGGCCAATCAGCGAGGCTCAGCCGAGCCGAGGCATATGCGTTCGGCTCGACTAAGCCGCTCGGCCAAGTTCGGGAGCTGTACGGGCTATAGTGAATATTGTGAATAGTCCGTACAGCAGCCCTTCCGTTCTACTGAACCGAAGGGGTCCCGGGGCCGAAGCTAAGGCTAGATCCTTCGCTGCTTCGTGAATAGAGCCCCTATATGATCCCTATGTCCTTATACGATCCCTATGTTCTTATAAGATCTCCATGTCCTTATTCGATCCCTATGTCTTTATAAGATCCCTATGTCCTTATAAGATCCCTATGTCCTTATAAGATCCCTATGTCCTTATAAGATCCCTATGTCCTTATAAGATCCCTATGTCCTTATAAGATCCCTATGTCCTTATACGATCCCTATGTCCTTATACGATCCCTATGTCCTTATACGATCCCTATGTCATTATAAGATCCCCATGTCATTATAAGATCCCTATGTCCTTATAAGATCCCTATGTCCTTATAAGATCCCTATGTCCTTATAAGATCCCTATGTCCTTATAAGATCCCTATGTCCTTATAAGATCCCTATGTCCTTATAAGATCCCTATGTCCTTATACGATCCTTATGTCCTTATACGATCCCTATGTCCTTAAAAGATCCCTATGTCGTTATACGATCCCTATGTCCTTATATGATCCCTATGTCCTTATACTATCCCTATGTCCTTATAAGATCCCTATGTCCTTATAAGATCCCTATGTCCTTATACGATCCTTATGTCCTTATACGATCCCTATGTCCTTATACGATCCCTATGTCCTCTATGTCGTTATACGATCCCTATGTCATTATAAGATCCCCATGTCATTATAAGATCCCCATGTCATTATAAGATCCCCATGTCATTATAAGATCCCCATGTCATTATAAGAACCCTATGTCCTTATAAGATCCCTATGTCCTTATATAATCTCTATGTCGTTATACGATCCCTATGTCGTTATACGATCCCTATGTCGTTATACGATCCCTATGTCGTTATACGATCCCTATGTCGTTATACGATCCTTATGTCCTTATACGATCCCTATGTCCTCTATGTCCTTAAAAGATCCCTATGTCGTTATACGATCCCTATGTCGTTTTACGATCCCTATGTCCTTATACGATCCCTATGTCCTCTATGTCCTTAAAAGATCCCTATGTCGTTATACGATCCCTATGTCCTTATACGATCCCTATGTCCTTATACGATCCCTATGTCCTTACACGATCCCTATGGTAATACAATGTGGTGCCTATGACTGATCCCTACATACAGAGGTCATACTACACTGTCATGGTGTTTCTTCTGCCTTAGCTTGTTCCTTCCCGGGTGACGCAGAACAAGTCTCGGGTATTCTGATTGTTTCGTGTAACAGAGAAAATTATTTTCTATATACCCAAAAAATTGGTCCGGCCGCGAAGATGACACCCGGAGTATAGAACGTACACCGTGTCCCTTGACACACCCCCCTGAAGGGGGCGTCATCATCAGTCATGAGCTATCCGAGCAAATTTGTTTTGCTGGGAGTTATCACGTACCTGGTGGAGGAGCGATTGGCTGAGGAGGCCTCCCTTGCCGCTCTTGTCTCCGACCCCTGGGAGTGGGAACGGGGAGCGTGTAGACGGAGAGGAGCACGGGGTGCCGAGGTGTTCAGACACGGTGCCTGGTAGAAGTCCGGCAACTGGGTCCCTGGAAGGAGGAGCCGGGCTGGTGCACAGCTGTGATGTCAGCGAGGTTTGCAGCAGAAACTGGAGCGAGGTCAAACAAGCCAGGGGTCAGCACGGTACAGAAGGAGCAGGCGGAGTCCAGATAACAAGCAGAGGTCAGGGGCAGGCAGCAATCCGGGTCGAGGTAACAGATCAGCCGGAACACGAGCTGAAAGACCGTTCAGCACTGACCCATTGGGCCAACTGGTTTATATAGGAACATCTATTAGAGGGCCGTGAGTCACTTCCTGTGCGCCACTGTGTCACTTCCTGTGCACCACTGTGTCACTTCCTGTGCGCCACTGTGTCACTTCCTGTGCGCCACTGTGTCATGAGCACGGGGTGCCGAGGTGTTCAGACACGGTGCCTGGTAGAAGTCCGGCAACTGGGTCCCTGGAAGGAGGAGCCGGGCTGGTGCACAGCTGTGATGTCAGCGAGGTTTGCAGCAGAAACTGGAGCGAGGTCAAACAAGCCAGGGGTCAGCACGGTACAGAAGGAGCAGGCGGAGTCCAGATAACAAGCAGAGGTCAGGGGCAGGCAGCAATCCGGGTCGAGGTAACAGATCAGCCGGAACACGAGCTGAAAGACCGTTCAGCACTGACCCATTGGGCCAACTGGTTTATATAGGAACATCTATTAGAGGGCCGTGAGTCACTTCCTGTGCGCCACTGTGTCACTTCCTGTGCACCACTGTGTCACTTCCTGTGCGCCACTGTGTCACTTCCTGTGCGCCACTGTGTCACTTCCTGTGCTGCGCACGCGTGCCAACACATGTTTTCCGGCAACCCGGAAGACTGGTACCCCTCGCATGCGCAGTAGCACGCAAGCTCTACGGCTATGGCCTTACAGGAGTTCTCTATACCCGGCGGGAAGATCGCAAAAACCCCCCCCCGAAAATAAAGGGGAACCTTATCGCAGTTGAAGGGTTTTTCTGGACCCTTTTCAAGGCTAGTTTGAAAGTTTTTGTTACGAGTAGGTGGGCACTGCCATAGGGCACGGGGTACCAAGGCAAAAAAATAAAACTCCACCATTC
>NW_017307448.1:8621-28728 GCF_000935625.1 Nanorana parkeri | reverse complement strand
CTTATGACATTTCAATATTTTACCGTCTTTGCCCGTTTTCATTATAATTCGGATATTTCATTTTTTTTTTCCTGCGGTAATGAATTTTTGGACGCGATTTTCATCCCGTTTTGCGCAGCGAGTCCCAGCATTAGAGAGGAGCGAAATTACCTGTGACCGAGACCCGGCGCTCCAAAGAAACGTTATTTCGCGGCGGCTCGCATCGTAATTCGGGGGAGCCGTTTGTGAAGCCCAAACATCAGAAGAATGAATAATTCTCCATCGAACTTTTCCTTCCTCGGCTCCAAGGTGACGGCGGAGGACGTTCGGCACCTTAAGAGTCTCGGCAGTGAGGAGGGGAGGACAGAAAACTCGCTCTGCTGTCTTGCCCCCCCCTCCCCCCCCCCGCTATCTCCCGGGGCCACACATGAACTTCATTTGTAATGTCGCTTGCCTATTCCATTCCTGCCGTATTGCGTTCTTTTACAATCGCTATCCGGCCGGCTTGGCTGCCGGGCGATAGTCGAAGTGATCAATTTTCCATGATTTGTGCCCACCGTAATGGCGCACTGTACCCATTCCCCGGCCACTCTCCTCGCCGTTCCTCCGAGCGCTTTCTTTTCACTTATGTACTTTCCATTATTGTAGATGGGAAACTGGAGCTTCAAATTAATTACAATGTTTCAGCTTCTCGGTGACTTACTCTTTTGTAGACGAGTAACCCTGCCGGCGCCCGGAGCCTGCGCGGAGCGCTGCAAATCCTTTAAATCTCTTCACGGCTGTTTTAAAGTGGAACTCCGAGGAATGATCTTGCCTGCTGAGAATCCAAGCCGATCCCTTTCTTCTACGACTGCCCTCCCACCGCCAATAACACACCAGACAAATTAACTTTATTGGAAGGGCAAGGACAAAGCGTTATTGACGTTTATCATCATAAACACTAGGGATGCACCGATACTGATACTAGTATTGGTATCGGTGCCGATACCGAGTATTTTGGGTGAGTACTCGCACTTACCTCCGATACCGGAACTTCTGGTCAGAGGGAAATCTCCCTCTGACCGGCAAGGCCGAGGGAGCATGGAGCCGGCTTCCTTTCCAATCAGGGTTATGACCCACCTACCAGTTTCCTGATTGGCTAGGAAGCCGGCTTCACGTTATGCTAAGCAGCCCGGCTTCCTAGCCAATCAGGAAGCCGGGCGGCACCTGATGACATGCCTCCGGCTTCCTGATTTGTTAGGAAGCTGGCTTCACATGTTGCTAAGCAACCTGGCTTCCTAACCAATCATGGTCAGGAAGCCAGGATGCCTAGGAACAAGTGAAGCTGGCTTCCTAGCCAATCAGGAAGCCGGGCGGCACCTGAAGAACTGCCTCCGGCTGTCTGATTTGTTAGGAAAACCAGCTTCACTTGTTGGTAGGCAGTCTGGCTTCCTAACCAATCAGGAAGCTGGGTGGCATGTCATGACTCACTTCCCGGATTTCTGATTGGTCAGGAAGCAACGCTGCCTAGAAACAAGTGAGGCTGTCTTCCTAGCCAATCAGGAAGCTGGGAGGCTAGTCATGACATGCCGCCCGGCTTCCTGATTGGCTAAGAAGCCGGCTTCACTTGTTGCTAGGCAACCTGGCTTCCTGATCGATCAGGAAGCCAGACGGCACCTCGTAACTCCTGATTGGTCAGGAAGCCAGGCAGCCTTTGAAGCCGGTGTTCTTTCACTAGAGCACCGGCTTCACGGGCGACAGGTCATGATCCGCTGCCCGACTTCCTGATAATCGGGGCACAATAGACTGGTACTCGGTATCGGCGAGTACCGAAAAACCGGCATCGGTGCATCCCCCAAAAAAACAATAACTCTCTTTGTGTTTACATTTACATATGTACATATTTACATCTATATCCAGCAAAGGTCATGTGGTGACCAGTTAAGCTGGCAAGGTCAAAAACATGCCAACAAAGCTGTGAGAAGTTAGGGGAGAAAGAAAAAAAATTAGGGGAGAGTGGGCGGGAACGTTCGGCTTGCTGGTCGACTCCCAAGAGTCTTTGCCTTGTCTCCGCCTTTGTAATCTATCCCCCAATTATCAATCAATGATGCCACCATACAGGAGGGTCCATTATACCAACAATGCCCTTACTACATGATTTCAGCCGTCAAGGTTCCCTCTCCTGACGGGTGTAGGGATCTGACATTCATGGAAAGTTACATTGGTCAGCTCGGCTCGCTGTAATTACCCATATGTGGTCTGAGGAGGGTGGCTGAAAATCACTAATAGTAGACACCACACAGGCGTATCTACAACATGTTGCACCCCTGGCACCCCGCCCAGCTTCTGGCATCCAGTGATGTCACTGGTTGCCAGGAGCTGGGCAGGACTCCGGGCCAGAGCGTGCCAGGTTGCTAAGAGCCGGGTTTGGAGATGAGTGAGGGCCAAAGCCACAGAGACAGATGACTTTCTTTCTCTCCTCATCACTCTTCCATACACACCTCTCCTTCCCTTCTGAGCAACCAGAGACGGTCTATCCGGCGTCCCACCCAACTCCAGGCAACAAGGGACGTCACTGGTTATCTTAATCCAGTAGCAGTTTTGTAGTGGTACTTTCGTTCTGTATGAGTCTAATTTTACAAATGTAAGGGAAACAATATACTGTATACTGTACAATAACAATGTAACAATATACATGATATATAAATCTTCTGCCCCGACATACGCTGGACCAATGCTGTTTGCAATGCATTCTCGCCACTAGAAGATGCATAGTGCATAGCGCGGCCCAGTGGCGTAGCAGTTTGCGCTTCTGCATTTTAGCACAGGAGGTCCCCGGTTCAAATCCCTATCACTATCTACAAGGAGTTTGCATGTTCTCCCCGTACTTGTGTGGGTTTCTTCTGGGTACTCTGGTAGGTTAATTGACTCTTGTCAAAATTGGTCCGTGTATGGAGGTAGGGACCTTTGATTATAAGCTCCTTAAGGGCAGAGACTGAGATGAATGTGCACTGTGTAAATTGTTGGTGCTATATCAATACCATTAATTAATAAATAGGAGCCTACATGTTTAAAAAGCCTGATGATGAAACCCTTCAGGAAGAGAGTATCCATGGTTGTAGCAATTCACTGAACTGTCACCACCAGTGCAGTGTGTGGAAAGTGGCCATAATGTAGTCTTACATCACAATACATTCGATACATTGTTTATAAATAGACCCCTAAGTGATACGCTTTTTTTGGCTAACTTTTAACAAGCTTTTGGGATACATTGGATCTTTTCTTCAGGCGTTCTACAATGTTGAAAATGGTTATGAAAGCTACATATTTATACACAGAGTTACTGATGGGGCATAAAAGAATGATTTGCATGGCTCCGCCCAGTGTCCTGTAATGAGAAATATTCCTCTTATTTTTGAATGAGGGGAAAATTATGTTACTAGTGGTGGTAAAAATGGGAGACCAAAATGAAAGGATTATAATGGAATGATAGCAAAGGACATTTGGAGCACTCAGTAGAAGATCCGGGACACTCAGTAGAAGACCCGGGACACTCAGTAGAAGACCCGGGACACTCAGTAGAAGACCCGGGACACTCAGTAGAAGATCCGGGACACTCAGTAGAAGACCCGGGACACTTAGTAGAAGACCCGGGACACTTAGTAGAAGACCCGGGACACTTAGTAGAAGACCCGGGACACTCAGTAGAAGACCCGGGACACTTAGTAGAAGACCTAGGACACTTAGTAGAAGACCCGGGACACTCAGTAGAAGACTCGGGACACTCAGTAGAAGACCCGGGACACTTAGTAGAAGACCCGGGACACTCAGTAGAAGACCCGGGACACTCAGTAGAAGACCCGGGACACTTAGTAGAAGACCTAGGACACTTAGTAGAAGACCCGGGACACTCAGTAGAAGACTCGGGACACTCAGTAGAAGACCCGGGACACTTAGTGGAAGACCCGGGACACTCAATAGAAGACCCGGGACACTCAGTAGAAGACTCAGGACACTTAGTAGAAGATCCGGGACACTCAGTAGAAGACCCGGGACACTCAGTAGAAGACCCGGGACACTTAGTAGAAGACCCGGGACACTTAGTAGAAGACCCGGGACACTTAGTAGAAGACCCAAGACACTTAATAGAAGACCCGGGACACTTAGTAGAAGACTCAGGACACTTAGTAGAAGATCTGGGGCATTGCCCCTGCCAAACATAATCCTCACCTCAAATGAGAAATGCCCATATACCAGAGAACCAGTAATCTTCTTATTTTTGGGATTTGTGATGGAACGCCACTTCTGTTCTAAGAAGGCTTTATTATACTGTGCACTGATTGGGTTGGAAGTTTTCTTTAGTCTCTTCTCAGCAACACCTGTATGGTTCTACTGTCTTGTTGAGTCCCAAACCCTACACCATAGAAGCTTTCTGTTTCCTATTACCAACCCCTGGCCTGTTCCCGTGACCCTGATACTCTGCTGCCTGCCCTGACCTCTGCTACGTTCAACAACTTCGATTCCGGATTGTGATTTTGCTACTGTGCTCTTGGACTGCCCCTGTATTGGCTACCACTACACAGGAGATTGTGCGTTATCCTGGTCTACTTGAGTAGAGGTACCAATGGTACTGGCAAGTTCCCTGCATACGGGCTCCTACCATCACCAACCTGACAATCACAATGCATTCCACTGGTCTCCAGATGGAGCCGATGAGTATAGGAAATAGATACTCATCGCCTATGATCCTCAGCTCCATCTAGTGGCCATAATATAATAGAGACATAGTATAATAAAAAATATATTAACCTCCCTGGCGGTATGATTTCTTCTTTTTTTTTATTTTCTAACTTTTTAATACTTAAAATACAGAAAATTAACCCCCGAGCCACACTCGGGAATACCGCCAAGGAGGTTAAGAATGTTTGTTTTTGCCATTATTCACACAAAAGGAACTTTCACAGATATTCGTAGAGTTAAGTGCTCTTCAAGTTGTTTGCAATAGACCCCTGAAGTGGACAACATTTGGCAAACCTATTCTAAAAGGGTGCATCCCATCAATCTTATTTCTTACACTTCACTTTTAAAAGGCTCCCTTCACTCTGTATCAGTGGCGTAACAATCACCATAGCGACCCATGCGGCCGCTATGGGGCACAGGGGGGCCCGGCCAGGACATCCCCCTGATGCCGTGCAGGCCGCCTAGGTCGCTATGGCATCTCAGGATACTGGCTGTCACTGGCGGCTGTGAGGAGAAACACACAGCCATTCACATGTGCAGCAGCGCGTTCCTCCTCACAGCTGCTCGAGTCGAAGACAACCAGCAGCTTCGGGGGAGGTCGCTGGGCCCGTCGTCGGCAGCGATGGAGGAGGCGGGGGCCCAGCGATCGAGGAGGCAGGTCTTAGCGACGGGAGGCGGGCCCGGCGATAGAGGAGGTAGGGCCCAGTGATGGAGGAGGCGGGGCCTGCAAGCGATCGTGGAGGAGAAGTAGGCAGACAGATGATCGGCCAGACAGATAAGAGGGCTTGACCGCCCACCTAAGACCCTGCAGAGCCCACCATAGAGACTCTATGGTGGGCTCTGCAGGGTCACCCTCAGGTAGGCTGTTTGGGTTAATAGGTGGACTTATCTAGAAATCACAGGGCCTGATACAAGATTTTGCTATGGGGCCCTGTGATTTCTAGTTACGCCCCTGCTCTGTATTTATCTTTATTGGGAAATGTCTGATAACCTTATGACGATACATCACATAAACATCAATATGTGTATACAATGTATCCAAAAAGAAGTCAATGGGGTGGAAGAGAAGAGGAGGCCATGGGGTTCATGTCGCTCATGCGTGCCATGTATGTTCTGGCGTATGCTCGGTGATGAACGGCTGACTTGGTAATTAAACGACGTGTAACGACAGATAATAACAAACTGTTACAAAGCTTTCCATCTCTCCGCAGCTTGTCATCCTCGGAGTCAGCAGCCGGCAAAAAAAAAAAAAAGAATAAATGTTTTCTTTCACCGGAAGTATTAAGGACACAAAATTTGAACACAGAAAAACGGAGATTCCACCTTCCAGGCAGAACGACTGCCAAATGTTGCCAGCTGCTGCTGTTGTGTTCGGATTGAGGGATTGTCAAGCTGATGGGAGCTTCTGACAGCGCGGGTACTGCGGCCAGCTGCTGACGGCTTCCTACTTTTCAATCCAAACTCCAGTCTGTAGCCCATCCTTCTAAATCCTGACTTGTGTTGGGAGACGTCTCATGCATGGCTGATGAGGTGGAGGTCTGGATGGAAATACAAGAGTGGCTATCATCCGGAGAAACCACCGCGGCTGACATTTCTGTGTTCACTCTCGTTACATCTACAATGGTTTTATTTATCCTTTACCATAAGAATCCGAGTGACCCGTCCTAGACTTACAGAGGACAATTCTAGTAACTTTGAACCTTGCGCCTTAGTGAAAGGGGCTCCTGACTGTTGTAAGCATGCTATAGGTATGGCATGCTATAGGTATGGCATGATATAGGTATGACATGGTATAGGTATGACATGGTATAGGTATGACATGATATAGGTATGACATGATATAGGTATGGCATGGTATAGGTATGGCATGATATAAGTATGGCTTGGTATAGGTATGGCTTGGTATAGGTATGGCTTGGTATAGGTATGGAATGGTATAGGTATGGAATTGTATAGGTATGGAATGGAATAGGTATGGAATGGAATAGGTATGACATGGTATAGGTATGACATGGTATAGGTATGGCATGGTATAGGTATGGCATGATATAGGTATGGAATGGTATAGGTATGGCATGATATAGGTATGGAGTGGTATAGGTATGGCATGGTATAGGTATGGAATGGTATAGGTATGGAATGGAATAGGTATGACATGATATAGGTATGGCATGGTATAGGTATGGCATGGTATAGGTAGGGCATGGTATAGGTATGGAATGGAATAGGTATGGTATAGGTATGGGATGGTATTGGAATGGCATGGTACAGGTATGGTATGGTATGGAATAGGTATGGTATGGTATAGCTAAAATCTATCTGTATAAGCTAGTTCCCCTATGTTAAGCAAACATTAATAAATTTGCTCGCTACGCTGGATAAGAAGGGCAATAGAAGGCTCTCTGCACATGGGAAGGAAGGTCACACTTAAGGAATCTGCAGTCATCAGATTTTTAACGGATTTTCGTTAGTTTCGGCACATTTTCTTAACTTTACGAACATTCGTTATGATGAAGTTAAAAAGCAAAAATACCTTTGTTAATATTGGAGTCGATGGTAATGGAATTTCGTATTTCGTATTAAAAAAAAACTACCATCGACTCCAATATCAACAAAGGTATTTTTGCTTTTTAACTTCATCATAACGAATGTTCGTAACGGAATTTCGTATTTCGGATAAAAAAAATAAAATCTTGTCATGTTGTTCAACCTCAGTCACAGGGGTAATATTAGTTACCGTTTCAACGAAATTCGGATCCGAAATGGAATTTCGTATTTCGGATATAATTTGGAAACTGCAATTCGGATTTCGGATGCTTCCCAATTTACGAACTTCAGTAAATTCGTACGAATTTAGATTCGTAACGAATCGCACATGTCTAGAATCTAGCCGGTAGGAGAATAGGGCCGCGTGAGGGGGGATTGGGTGTTTGCGCCGCGGGAGGAGGGCTGAGGGGTTGCAAGCAGCTGGTCATGCCTAGGGCGCAAAGTAATCTAGCCCCGGCCATGCCTCCATTCCCTTCTGTAGAAACGCTGCCATCGGTCTCCAAGGCGGCGTAAGATTGCGCGGCTGCTGGATGGTTTCCTGGCATGGGACTGCCATCTACTGTCAATGCTTCTTCACTTTAATGAGAAAATGGAAACAAATAAAAAAGAAGAAGAAGAGCAATCAAAGCATGGAGATTAGAATCAAACACAACGGCAGAAACAACAGAAGAGCAAACAGAGCGTCTCTCCCTGTGATCATCGCGTTTGTCAGAGAAAAGAGACTCTCCAAACTTCCCGCCAGACATCAAAGCCGCACAATGCTCCGCTCCCTCCGGCGAGCCGCCTCTTCTATTGTATCGTGCAAAGTGTTTTTGTATTCCCGGTTCCTGCAGGTGAAGTATCTTCAGACTCGGCTGCTGCCGCCGTCTGTTTGTTTGTTTCGTGTGCGGAAATTTGGGGGTTCTAAGCTTCCAGAGGTAACTGACAAGAGCTCCAGACTCCCCACACCTGGTTGGCATATCAGATCCACTTGGGAGGCAGCAGAGGGTGACTGATGTAGCAGATGAGCAAGGAAGAACACGGATCCGCATCAGGAGAGACACCGACCATACTCCTGAAGTCCTCCAAATTCCAGGATACTTCAAGAGCCATCAGTGGTCCTGGGTCTCTTCCTCTATCAGCATCACAGGTCTCCTCCGTGTTGGAGGTCTCAGGGAAACCTTTCCCTCACACCAGCCCATGCCCATCACCAGGCCTCAAGCCTAGCCTGGGGGGCAGGCTGAACAGCACCCAGCCCTATTCCATGGCTGGTCCCGGCTCGTCTGAGCACATGGCAAATCCCACCAGTATATGTGCCCTATCCCAGCATGCACCACTGGCTGAGAGAAACCCAGTGATAGGCTGCTGTACTGTACATACACTACAGTGCCTCCCATTGGCTGTCATACAATATGACAGAGTCACACTTTGCCCAGGTGGGTACAGGCAATGCCAGACACCTGGAATTAACCAGATAACTGCCACCGATACCGGTATTTTGGTACCGAGTACCGATAATTTTCTTTTGGTACTCGCCGATACCAATTACCGTGTAACGGAAGTCCCATTCAGGAAGCCAGGGGCCTTGTATTGACGCGACACCCTGCCATCTGTATGGCCGGGAGGCCGGCTCCATGCTCCCTCGTCATGAGATTACGAGGGAGCATGAAGCCAGCTTCCCGGCCAATCGGAAAGCAGGGCGTCGCGTCACTACACGGCGCCCGGCTTCCTGATTGGCCGGCCAGATTACTCCTGCTGGGTACCGGAGGAAGACCGCGTTTTCGCTGGAGAGGCCCCGTGGGTAACAGGCTGCACATACCAAGGTAAGGAAACTTTACCTCACAAGGCCAGCTTCCTGATTGGCCAGCTTCCCGACCAATCATGTCATGTGAAAAGCAGCTTTTTGCCACGCGATGTTCTCAGTTTTCTGGGTTGAGTGACGGCCAAAAATCAGCAGATATATGTGTAAATATGACCGGCACTCACCACTGAGTGTGTTCACGTTTTTATTGGATTTTAAGCCATGTTGTCCGCTATGGGGCCCTTGGCACAGCCAGGACATCTCCCTGATGCCGTGCGGGCCGCCTGGGTCGCTATGGCATCTTGCTCGGGCTGCCGGCTGTCACTGGCGGCTGTGAGGAGGAACGCTCCGTTCCTTCTCACAGCTGCTGCTGAGTTGGTGACAACCAGCAGCTTCGCAGGAGGTGGCTGGGCACGTCATCGGCAGTGATCGAGGAGGCGGGGCCCGGCGATCGAGGAGGCGGGGCCAGGCGATCGAGGAGGCGGGGGCCCAGTGACGGAGGAGTCGATCGTGGAGGAGAAGGAGGCGGACAGAGGATCAGGGCTGACAGGTAAGAGGGCTTGACCGCCCGCCTTAGACCCTGCAGAGCCTACCATAGAGAGTCTATGGTGGGCTCTGCAGGGTCACCCTTAGGTGGGCTGTTTGGGTTATCAGGTGGGCGTAACTAGAAATCATAGGGCCCCATACAAAATTTTGCTATGGGGCCCTGTGATTTCTAGTTATGCCCCTGCATGTTGTGTATAGAAAAATAAAAAGATTTGTTTTAACAAAAAACATGATATGTCTCCCAGAGGTTACCTAAAAAGTCTGTTTGTTTCATAGATGAGTTGAGTTGCTTAGCAACAACGTCATGGAAACATGTGGACAAGGTGCTCCATAGGCTTCTAGAGATTCAGCATTTAAACCCCTCGGAGGGTAAAACATGACTTGGAAAGATAACCTGTGGAACATCTTGTCCATTTGTTTAAGAAAAAAAGAAGAAATACAAATCAGAGGGGTGTGGCCTAAACTTTCTACATGGGGGGAGGTGGCAAGAACCAGAGAAAGGATGGAGGTTTGTGAGGCTGCTAGTTGGGAAGGGGGAAATGGAGTCAACAAGGGAGGACTGCATGTTGGGGTTTTCTGTTCCATTTAGAAGGGATGCACCAATACCGATACTAGTACTTCGCCCAAATGCTCCGGTACTTACCTCCGATACCTGAAGTTGGCCAAACAGCATGGAGCCAGCTTCTCGGGCAATCAAGAAGTCGTGGGACCTGTCATTACCCACCAGACGGTACTCAGTATCGGTGAGTACCAAAATATAAATATCGGTACTTGTACTCAATACCGATAAACCGGTATCAGTGCATCCCTTACATCTAGTAGGACCTTCAACAGCATTTTCTGGACACTATCCAAAGGGTAGAGACCTAAACAACCAGGACCCAACCTTAACAACCAGGAACCCTGGATCTTTTACTCCTATCATGTCTACAGCCATCATTAGCTTCGTGATGTCTGCTGCAATACATGTAGTTCATTAGCCCAGCACGTCAATAATCATTGCCCGGCTTTCAGTACTAGAAAGGTCAAACAGCTGGTCAAGGATCACAAACCTCCATTCAGGTCCAGCACCCTTTGGAAGACCTCAACGGTTAGTTTGAATTCTTTCCATGGGACTGCAAGCCTCTCTTCACATGATCCTGTGCTCTGCACAGGGCCATCTTTAATACTGATTGGACCCTGGGCAAACATTTTCTAGGGCCCCCCTCTTCTACCCACCCCGTCCCCCTAACCACCCCGCCCCCTGCCATGCAATTTCGCCCATGTATATGCCTATATGACAGGGGCGGAGCAACACTATGCAATACCGATCGCACAGTAATTAGAAGAGTGGCCCGGGTGTATCTTTTGTGGGCTTCAGGGCAGGGCCGGTGCAAGGATTATTGTGCACACTTCATACACACATGCACATTCCAGCACACACATACACACAGCATGGAGGTGGAGGTCACCGGCTCTGCGATTATCTAGCGCTCTGCTGTCAGAGCTGAGATGCAGGGCCAGTGGTAGAAGTTTTGTAGCACAGGACCTGCTCAAGGGGCAGCTGCTTTGGGCCCCACAACAATGACTGGGCCCTGGGCAGCTGCCCCTTTTGCCCTGCATTAAAGACAGCCCTGGCTCTGCAGCCTCCCTCTTTGATAGCTACAGAGGGTGGTTCTTGGGATGTGGGTATGCTTTGCCTACGTTGTCACATGCTCAGGTTCAAAGTCCCGGAATTGATCCTAATTTTTTTATGCTATTGATAATAATAATAAATAAATCACAAAATACCCAAAAACCAAGGAAAAGGGCCTAGATATTTATTTATCTTTTGAGATATTTTTCTTTTTTTTATCACAGAATACAATTGCTTTTTATTGTTTTTTCAAAGCTTCCACCTCATCAAAGGCAGCTGTCAATGACTTACGTTTTCTCCGTTTCTTATTCCCTCTCTAATTTTTGTTTTGGCGCGCCCCGAGGTGAAAATTAGAGGGCAATTTCGGCAAAATGTTCTCATACTCCCCCTTCCATGAGTTCAGGACACCTGGTAATGCGGTCGCCGAGTGTACAATGCAGATGAGAGGCTTTTAAGCAGGAGCACATTATGCGGCAGTTCAGCCTCTACAATATTATTTGTAATAGCACATTTTGGAGGTGACACTTGTAGGAAAATGGAATATTGCGGGAGTGTTTATTGAAGAACATGTTTCAGCATTTTATGACAATATTTCACAAACGGCGAGAGTTAGCATAAGTTATGCCGCGAAAACATTCTGGCGGTAATCAGACAAAACACAAACATCAATACTGAATCCGCGCTGATTACATTCCCTAAATAAAATAACACGGGGGAAGGAAAATGCTTCTCGGTGTTAAACAAGTCAGGAGGGATATGTACAAAAAAACAGAAATAGAGACATGCAGCCAAATTGGGTATTTGTAATTCTAACTTGCATTCCTGTGAGGAGGTAAACAAGCATTGTATAGACATGAGGCGCAAGAGGCCATCTCCATTCTTCTGAATGCTGTGATGTGGTTCCAGGCTTGACCATGCTTGACCTATCTCCTGTAATGACTTGCCTTAACCCTTCTTCATACGGTAACATCCATACCAAAGCTGCATCCTTATAATGGCCCAACCCAACTAGGGTTGCCACCTTTTCTTCAAGCGAAACCACGAACACTATAGCAACGCACGGATATTTTTTTGGGAGAATGGGGTCTTAGCTTATTCATATGTAAATAGTGACGCCCATTCATAAGTAAATATAACAGTTGAGACTATTTTCAGTGCGGGGCCAGTAGCCCCCATCTTAAAGTGACATTAAACCCTCAGATTTTTAAACATAAACCAATACTGTAATGTGCGCCTTACTGTAATCCATGGTTGTTTCCCTTCTCTTTGCTGCTGTGAAGGTTCTGTTAATACTCCATCATACAAAGACATGGTAGACAATTGGGCTGTTCCAGCCTTGGGGTGACCCTTTGGTGGAGACCCTTTTCTGTTCCACCATGACTGTCCCCTGTGTACAAAGCCAGCTCCATAAAGACATGGTGTGACCAGGTTCGTGTAGAGGAACTCGAGTGTCCTGCACAGAGCCCTGACCTCAACCCTACGGAACACCTTTGGGTTGAATAAAAAATGTATAGACTTCCACTGTTTTTGTAGCCTAAATTATTGTAATCACTTCCTGTAATCTTGCCAATGATGAGTAAGGGGGTTGCGGTGGAGGAACCATACAGAGAGGACTGGGGGAGCAACAGTAGACTGACCCTTGTATGGAGGGGCATCCCTTCCCCCATTGGATGGTAAAGTCCCTGTCAGGAATACCGTGCACGGGTGTCCCCACACTGCGTACAGGTATCTCTACGGGAGGACCAAATGTGTGACCACACCAGGCAATGTTAATGAGCACGCCGTTTATTCAACTCACCGAAAACAAGTGACCACAAACAAGTAAATAATAGCTAACTAGATGCAAAGACAGACAACAGGGCTAGTGAAACCTGGGGAGCAAGGCAACACAAGGGGAGCCACAGAGCAATGGTCAGGGTACAAGGGGGCACCAGGATGCAGGAAACAGGAAACGGGTCACATGATACAGGAAATAGCGACGACACTGCGGCACCAGGCTCACTGCAGGGAGGGATTAAATACCCTCCCAGATCATCAGGTGGTGCCTAATTGCAGAGACACCTGCAGGTCCTGGTTCCAGCATCCCCGTGCCACCTGGAGGCGCTCAGGTCCCTGACAGCCACTGGCAGCCTGGAGACACCTGCAGGCGAGCACTGGAAATGCCGATGTTCTATCGAAAGTTCCAACTTATCGAGTTCTCCAACTGCCTGACTTCCGGTTTAGTTAGAACTAAGAGGTTTGCCCAAGAAAGCTCTTCTGCACGAGCGGCAGCCGCGGCATTGCCCTATACACATACACCACAGCAATGAAGTATTAAAATGAACTCGGATCACACTAGGAACGCCGCGCTCGCTGTGTAAGTGTGAACACAAAGGACCCCCCCCCACAAAAAAAAAGGGAACTCAGATTTACATGAATGCAGATACTTTCGGCTCGCTGCGAGAACAATTAATTCCCAACAAAAGGAAATTGGGATCCGTGTCATCCAAACAAAGGCTGCCGAACAAAAGGAAATGACTGCGGTAAATTAAACGGCACACGGATAAAGGCAACAGAAAAATTGAATTAGACGCCGGCCCCATATGGAAGTCTGCTTTCATTTGGTTCTTCGGGGAAATCGGCATCTGGTGTAATTATATCTGTGTGCACAGTAATGTTTTTCTTGGATGCCGAGATAATCTGATAAACGTCCAATATGTACGACTCCGCGTTGCCCCTCCGAGGAACCCAAAACAAGTGCCCCATGGAACGTCTTGCAGATTAGGCTTAAAGGAGAACTATGGGGTTAAGGCTTTTCCCCATAGTTCTCCTTAGGGTAACGGGAGGACACAAACTAGCGTCCTCCCGTCACCCTAAGCTCAGTATATAGGGAGCTACAGCTCGCGGTATACTGTATACAATTATGTCTGGATCCGCCGAGCTGCGTGACTGACAGCTGGCTCTGCCTATCTAGAGGCAGAGCCAGCTGTACCCGCCCCCTCCCCCGTCCGTTCCGCCAGTCAGCGCTGGCGGATCGGAGCGGGGGGAATCCAGCCCCTCCCCTGTCACGGCAGAGAGCCGTGACAGGATCGAGAGGTGAGCGAACGCCGGTATGTGTTCGCTCACCTCCCGATCTACTGAGCCGACCTGTGACAGCCTCATTGTCACAGGTCGGCTAGAACTATGAGGTGAGTGGAAATCACTCGCCTCATAGTTCTCCTTTAAAGACCACTCCATTACATGAGCCCAGTTTGTTTCCTCCACTTTTGATTTTCAGGTAACAGACGATCTGTCTGCAGTCCTTTTATTGAATTGAAATGTTTTTTTTTTCTTGGCAACATCATCAGCGTCGCTGCTGTACGGAGAGACGGAGGGGCCACTCATAGAGAAGAACCTCAAAGGCAGCCATTCGTCCTTGTAAGCAGAAGCCACTTGAGCCCCTTTTAATCCCGCGCACTTCCCTATAATACACTGTCGAGTTCGCCCGCCGCTAAAACAAACCGTAAATTAATTTGCTTGATTTTCGGGGGAAATCTGCATGCGTCCTGCGCCCTCCGCTACCTGCTTTACAAATATAATCAATTTATATGTTAATGAGCTGCGTTTGTGAAACAGACTTTGCCAATGTCGATGAAACTCTCTCGGCGCGAGAATGTTACTCGTCTCGGTGGTTGGGGAGGAAAAAAATAAATAAATCCAGGCGGAGGGGGAAGAAGCTACAACTGGGTTTTAATGCGACGCTGGTATTGATGGAATGCGGCTCTATAACTGACACTTCCAATTAACTTGTTCGATGGAGTTTATTTGCCGCTAACCCGCGATATTGTAGAGTTTATTTGCCGCTAACCCGCGATATTGTAGAGCTTCGGGGGCTAGTGATTATCTGGTAATGTTGGTCAGCATGGTGGCTCAGTGGTCAATGTACTTATGTCACTTACCCGGGAAGGAAGCTGCATACTTAATTATAACCAAGTGTAATTATGTCATTAAAAAAAAACCCAAAACATTTAGGGGGGTATTCCGAAAACCGCCGAAGGCAACCGAGTGAATAACCGAGCAAAAGTGAAGTAAGTCAAACAACGTTCGGCTATTCACTTCTGGCTTGTACGGCTGATTTCAGCCATACATCGGCTGCACTTCGGTCAAAAGGTGCAGAAGGACTTCGACTCAGCCGATCCAACATCTGGATCGGCTGAGCCGAAGCTCTGGCAGCTCACTCTCTGCCATTCACCCAGTGGCGTAACAATCACCACAGCCACCCAGACGGCCGCTATGGGGCACTGTGATTCCTATAGTTACGCCCCTGCGTTCACCCTTTATCACATAGGGACCGAACGGCAGTGAGTGAATAGCCGAATGCCGCCGAGCGGCATTCAGCTCGGCACCTCCGAGGTACTGAGCAGAATAGAAAATCAATGAAAAAAGTTAAAAGTTGAAAAAAAGATTTTTAAAATGTAAATAGTTGAATAAAAAATAAATAAAGATTTTTTTGTTATGAAAAAAAAAAAACAATTGGGCGGAGCTAGCAGTTTCCTATTGGCCGGGACCTGCTAGAGTCTTCTAGCAGGTCCCGTTCAATGAATAACAACTGGTGAGGTCACGGCCGGCTCTGCCCAGTTGTTATTGTTTAATGACAGATCAGAATCCCAAGGTCACTTGGGGACGCTGGTCTGTCATTACAACTGGCTGCCATTTGTGGGGGCGAACGGCCAGCCTTCGGCAGGCATATGCCTTAGGCTCGGCTGAGCCGCTCAGCCACCTTCGGCTGCTGTATGGGCTATAGTGAATAGCCCGTACAGCAGCCCTTCGGTTCGACTCTGAAGCTACGGCTGGATCCTTCAGCTCCTTTGTGAATAGCCCCCTTAATCCCGCCCCATAATTCCCCACAGATATATAACAATATTGTTTTTATTGACAAGTTCAGTTGTGATAACATTGCATCCATACAGCACATTCAGTGCTCAGTAGGGATGAGCAGAGAGTTTTTCATTTCTCCCAGAGGTCTGTGAAAATTGGAAGATTTCAGATTGGATAAAGAAAAATAATTATCATGTATTTTACTAAAGAATAAATAAGATTACTAAGTGGTTTTATGCTAATGGAAGAATCTTCATATAATAACAGGTTCACCTTCCAGAATGACATTCTGTTAGAGCTGATCTGTTCTTGGGATTCTTGTTGTGCAACATGGGGACAGTTGGTCTCCTCGTTCTACAGTGACACGGGGGCAGTTGGTCTCCTCGTTCTACAGTGACATGGGGGCAGATGGTCTCCTCGTTCTACAGTGACATGGGGGCAGATGGTCTCCTCGTTCTACAGTGACATGGGGGCAGTTGGTCTCCTCGTTCTACAGTGACATGGTGGCAGCTTGTTTCCTCGTTCTACAGTGACATGGGGGCAGTTGGTCTCCTCGTTCTACAGTGACATGGGGACAGTTGGTCTCCTCGTTCTACAGTGCCATGGGGACAGTTGGCATCCATGTTTTACAGTGACATTGGGACAGTTGGTCTCCATGTCCTAAAGTGACATGAAGACAGTTGGTCTCCATGTTCTACAGTGACATGGGGACAGTTGGCCTCCATGTTCTACAGTGACATGGGGACAGTTGGCCTCCATGTTCTACAGTGAGGTATTTGGGAGTCTGAAGGACAGTGAAGCTGATTCCGAGACCGCAGAAATTTAGATATCTTGTAATTGATTATGTGCTTCTTGAGAAAATTCCTAAGTGTATGATTTAGTATGTCAATCGTTTATGTTGGGGACGGTCCCACATGACAACTGTCCATGAATGAAGTCTCTGGGTCGATCAGATAGTCAGATCTTTGGAACATCTTCCGTACCTAAGAGATCCCTCCCTATACTTGTTAATTTCTCCACTTTCTAATCTTTACTTTTTACTTTGTAATTCTTTTCTTCTAAACTTTCCAACCTCCTCCATGAACAGCGGTTTCTTGATTTCCAGATCAACCAAAATGTTTTCATATTGGCGAAATCCATTAGAGTCAATGGGAAAGGAAAAAATCAAGTTGGTCAGATAAGGAGTGTGGGGTGGAACTGGGACTGGAGGGAGTCACAAAGGTGAGAATGGTCATTAAACTATTTGATAAATATTGTACCTATGACTTTACTAAGGTCCAAACCTTTACTTGCAGAAAATATTCTTAGACTGGAAGCAGAACAACATGGTTAAAAAAATATTGGCAGAAGCCAGCGAGGGGAAGGGGATGGAAGCCAGTGAAGGTATGGACAGAGAGCGGTACAGGACAGAACCGGATTTCCCACAAGGCCAACAGAGGCCCGGCCTTGGGGCAGTAGGGAGTAGAGGGGCAGCAGGGGTTTGGAATTCCTATCTCCCGACGCCCGGGACATGCAGTTCCGGGGGCCGGGCGGGTAGTTGCTTTCTACATTTAGCCCTGCTTTGGGCAAGCAGGGCTAAATGTACAGGGGGGCACATTGAGGAACCTGGCATTGGGGCAGCAGAGAGAGTAAATCTGGTGCAGGAAGGAAACCAATGTAGGGATTGGCAAAGAGAGATGGTTGGCTGGTAAGGTGGATAAGTCTGGCAGCAGCCCGTATAGAGTACGGCCAATGAAGAGGGGGTTGGTAAGAGGTGAGAGATAGCAATAGACTGAACTAGCAGTTTGGTGGTGTCATTGGTTAACAAGGGGAATATTTTGGGAACATTACAGAGATGAAGGCAGCAAGATTTAGGCATTTGGACAAGTGAATGTGAAGCCAAAAAGAGTGTGGCTGAAAGTTGGGGGTAGGGGCATTGGAAGGTGGCGGGGGGATTACAGTTTTTGACAGATTGAGTAGCAGGAAGTGATGTGACATCCAATCCCATATGTCAGTTAGTAAATTAGTGATGTGCGAAGAGGTGGCCACATTACCAACTGATTTGCACAATGTTTGCACTGAAGGCTGCTCCAGGAGCTGCAAAGAGTCATGGAGAGTTGGGATTTTAGCACTGTTTGAAGGGAAGGGGTGTGTCAGAAACCACGTACCTTAGAGGAGTCCGAGTTGACGAGGAAGGCCTCTTTTGCAGCTCAAGTCCAAGAACTCCTGGAGGTGGAACAGGTGCACAAGGACAGGAGGGGCACGAGTGCCGATAGCAGCGAAGTCCAAGACAAGCCGGATCTGTAACAGTCGAGCAGCGAGGTACCAGGACAGTAGACAAGGCGTAGTCAGGGACAGGCAGGGTCATCAACTTGCGGGCAGCGAGGTACAGAGCAGCAGACAGGAGCATAGTCAGAAAACAAGCCGAGGTCGAGGGGATCCAGAAGAGCAGCGGAGTATATAGCCAAGCCGGGTCAAACACCAGGAGGTCAGAGTCAGGATGCTGGGTTCAGGTTGCAGGAACAGGAAACAGCTGAAGACCAGTCAGCACTGGAGGTTAGAATGTCACAGCCTTAAATAGCCCGTTAAGCGCGGAAATCCGCAAGACGCGCGCGCCAACGTGTGAGCAAACCTATGCACGCGCACATGCGCAGGTGCCCGTGCAGAATTCCGAGCGCAAGGGCCAAGCCATGCTTCCTGACAGGGTGACAGGTTGACTTTGTTTCCATTGCATTCCATCTCTCCGGTAGACTCTTGGAGTATTTTAGGAACTGTGGCAGTAACAAAACCAACTGTTCCCTTACCATGTCCACAAAAGCTTGTTGTCACGTACCTGGTTGGAGACTGAATGCGTGAGGAGGCCTCCCTTGCACCTCGTGTCCAGAAGGACTCTGGAGATAGGAACAGAGTCCAAGTAGACAGCGAGTGGCACGGGTGCCAGTGGTGATAACACCGTGCATGCTGAAATCCAGGTGCTGTAGCAGATTAGGGAAAAAAATCTGAAATGCAGGTCAACGAGCCAAGGCCACACCAATCGGGCAGGTAAGGTACAAAGGGATGAGGCCAAGGCAAAGTCCAGTAACGATCCGAGGTCAGGGGCAGGCGGCAGGCAAGAGTGGTCAAGGCAGATCCGGGTAGGAGTTTGGCAGGCAAGGAATCACAGGACACAGGAGAGCTGTAGACCAGTGGTTCTCAACCTGTGTAACCTCAGGACCCACATTTGTCCTTGGTCATTAAGTCACGACCCAAGTCGCACTGCAATGGAATGCACAGCATTGCAGTACCGGGCGTTCGGGTGCAGGCGATCAGGATGTGGACGGGAGGTGCATTTGTGGTGTCATTCTAGTGACTGGGGTAGGGTTGCCACCTGTCCAGGATTGACCCGGACAGTCCGGGTTTTGAATGCTGTGTCCGGGTTTCATGGCAGCAGAAACCCGGACACATGATGTCAGGCAGACAGGGGCAACCAAATTTAAGATAGGGGCTACTGGCCCCCCACTGAAAATAGTCTCAACTGTTATACTTACATATGAATGGGTGGCGCTATTATCAAATGAATAAGCCATAACTCATTCTCCCCCCAAAAAATGTCAGTGCGTCGCTAGAGTGTTCGGGTTTCGCTTGAAGAAAAGGTGGCAACCCTAGACTGGGGTCCAGTGTGGGCCGCTGTGCTGTGACGGAGCTCCATCCATATCTGCATTGCTTGTACAACTCCCTTGTGCGCCCTATAGAGGTGCCGGGAGCCAAAATGTGAGGTCAGTCCAGTCCAGGCACCTCTACAGGGTACATGTGGGAGCTTTAAGCAATGCAGATATGGATGGAGCTCCCTTATGGCCATACTTCCAGCCCACCCCAACTCAAGCTAACACGGAGGGCCGGGCAGCGTATTTTGAATGGCTGCTCGGTGCGAGAACTGACAGTGCTGCGCTAGGGGGAGGCCAAGGAGTGTCCCACCTAGAAAAGTGGAAGGCATGTGATGACCCACTGAACATGGGGTCGCGACCCACCAGTTGAGAACCAAGGCTGTAGACAATCCAGCAATATGGAGGCAGGCAGGCTGAGCTTAAAGGAGAACTATGAGGGGGGGGAGGGGGGGAGGGAATGGA